>NC_135494.1:6088514-6388514 GCF_052094955.1 Ictidomys tridecemlineatus | reverse complement strand
CAGTTAGAATAGCTGCTATTATGTGTACAAACAACAATAAGTATTGGCGAGGATGTGGGGAAAAAAGGTACACTCATGCACTGCTGGTGGAACTGCAAATTGGTGCAGCCAATATAGAAATCAATATTGAGACTTTGGAATACTGAGAATGAAATCACCATTTGACCCAGCTCTCTCTTCTTGAACTATACCAAAAGGACTTAATATTTCAGGGACTTAATATTTCATTTGACCCAGCTCTCTCTTCTTGAACTATACCAAAAGGACTTAATATTTCAGCATATTTCAGGGACTCAGCCACACCCATTAATTACTGATGGGTCATACTAAAATTTTATCCTTAACCAATATGATCATTTATGTTTTATACCTTACTTTATACCTTGGAAAAACTTTATATCTTCAATATTTGCAGTTCTTCCTCTACTATCAAGTTGTATTAACAAATTTTTTAAGGAACACTTGTTTTTCACATGCCTCATGATAGACAATTCTCTTTGTATTTTTCTCTTCTTCCTTAATTTCTACCATTCCTCTTATAAATGGGTTAAATCTGTACACAAATAGAGATAAACAAAGAGTAGTAATATCTGTTCTTATTATAATAAATAAACTATTTTACCCCACCTCAAATCTCTCCACAGCGAGCTGAGTAAATTAAAATTGTCCTGGTGCTAAAACTATTTTCTACTATTTTAAACATTGTTACAGATTCTCAATATATGACTAAACTTGTTCCTCATATTTTCATTGCTGTTTTAAGCCCTCATTTGTATTCCAACTTACTACCTCTTTTTTTAAAAACCCTTTAATCACTCTTACAGCATTGCACATCTTTTTATTTCTTGCTCATATACCCAGCCACACCAGAATTCCTAAACCTTTGGTGGAGAGCAATGCTATGCAGATGAAACTGTGAGATCCCTTTGTCCTTTGTTTTCAGATACTGTAGAATTCCATTGACTTTTTTTTCATCAAAATGCTTAATCATTAATAAAGATGTTTTCTATCTCTTCAGAAAAGTCCCTTGCTATAGTTAACAACTGTTCTCAGTGTATACCCTTTGGGCCATATATGGGAGTCTGTAAATACACAAGGCTTACAGTCTAATACATTTTAACAAATCCATGTTACTTATTTCTCTTCTTTTCATCCATACTTCTTTTCTCATGTTTCTATTGATACTCATTCTAAGTTCATTTGGGCTAGTGCCCAAAGTTCTTATAAGCCATCTACTTACATTTCTTATTTATCACTTTGTTTTGCCATCATGGGCAAGCCTATTTCTTTGAAAAAAACAGAAAAGCCCCTACATATACATCTCATACTTTTGCACAGTGTTGTAACCAATAAAAGATAATTTTAAGTCATAAAATTTTTTATAATTCTACAAGAAAACTTTTGGGTAATTGAGCACATTGTACTCTTAAAACTTGCCTTAAAAATGAGGGGTGGGATCATTTTTTATCATATTAATAATGCTTTAAATATTGTTTTATTTATAGTCACACAACATGCAAAAAAAAAAGTTTTTACTCACAATTGGTCATCTTCTTCTTGCTGAGAGCCACAGCCGAGACAGAATGGCCCCTGGCATTTTGCAAATAGTATTGGTTGAGAGGCAAGCCATTAAGATGATGCTGGATTGATTCAGTTGTATATTAGACCTTTACTATCTGCCTCGGCCTGCTGCTTTGAAGTTCTCCTGGGGATTCCCGGAGAGTTCCCATTGGTTGGGTAAGTGTGGGAGGAGGGATTTCCGGAAGACGGATTTCCGGTTGTTGGTTCCTGGAGGCACCACGTGGCATGTGGGAGAGTTCCCGGGGAGCGTGTGTGGAGTGTGCTGGTGAAGTTCAGAAAAAAAGTTTGTTCCTGCTTCAGTGGCTCATGATTTGTGCCCAGCTAGACTGTGGCATATGGTGGCCCATGTGGGGAACGCCTGAAGCTCAGAGGTAAGTGAAATTGCTTGCCCCTGAGGAAAGGCGAAAGAATGGGTGACCATTTCTAAAAACAATGTGTTCTTGTTTTGATTTGTTTTGTTATTGTTTTGAGCTGCCTATCCCTAACTTCAGGCAAACTTCAAAAAATGGTTGACTCAAGGTTTGAAGTTGTTCACCCCTGAGGAAAAGATAGAAATAGACCACAAATGTGCTACAGTCTAGCTGGGCACAATTCAGGAGCCACTTGTCAAAAGAAACTAACTTTATTTTTAGAACTACAAACGCCAAACAAAACAGCTCCTCAGGGAAAACACCCTCAGAGCCCAACTGCCACCACCGGCTTCCACAAGCCTCTCCCCCCCACACCAGCCTCTCAACCTCCCACAATCCTCCTGCTCTTGAGGCCGATTGGCTGGGTTGCGTGGGCAGAGCCAAAGAAGTCCCCCAATGAGTGTTAAGTAAGTTGTTAGAGGTCCAGACTATGGTAGAAAACACGTTAGATCAAGCAAAAGAGAAGGTCTCTTGAGTTAGTTAGAAGAAGAAAATTTAAAGGAAGAAAGCTTAGAGGAGAAACAGCTATCAGGAGGGAAGTTACAACAGGAGGCTGCTAATAACTCTGTTCTGTCACCAGAGGGTGTAATTCAACCAACACTCCACCTATGCAGACAGCTGAGTGGCCCTCAACACCCATAGTTGATAGATGGGATCCTGAGACAGGACCTCAAAGATTAGCATGCCCTGTACTCTGAGCAGGAAGGACGGCAGCAAATTCACCATGCTTTAGATTTCAAAACAGTGAAGCAGTTAAAGGAGGCTGTAACAACCTATGTTCATCAAGGACACTTCACTGTAAGCATGGTTGAATCCATTACCAACTTAGACATGATGCCAGGAGACTGGGCTAGCATGTGTAAATCTGTGCTAAATGGAGGACAATATTTGTTATGGAAGGTTGTCATGAGGAATTTTGCATGGAGACAACTAGGCAAAATGCAACAGCTGGTTACCCTCAAAGAAATCTAGAAATGTTGTTAGGAAAAGGACCTTATGAGGGTCAATGGCAACAAAACGAATATGATCCTGCTATATATACATAAATTGCTGCAGATGCAGTTAGGGCAGGGAAAACTTTACAAGGACATGGAGATTTACAAGGTCAGTTGTCCAAGATAATACAAGGAGCTAATGAACCTTACCCTGAATTTGTAGATAGGCTTATTCAAACAGCTACCAGAGTTTTTAGGAATACAGAACAAGCAATGCCATTAATAAAACAACTGGCTTATGAGCAAGCAAATCATTGGTGCATAAAATTCATTAGTCCATGGAAACATGGAGATTTAAATATACATATTAAATTATGTAGAGACATTAATGAACAAGGGCAAGTCTTGGGAGCTGCAGTACAACAGGCTTTAGATGCCATGCCAAAAACATGCTACAATTGTAAACAAACATAGTTTCTGAAAAACTATTATAAACTCTGTTGATAATATGGGCTATGCACTTTTCAGAAAGTAAATGCTCTGAAATGAATTTTGTTTCTCCCTATAAAATTTATATGTTGAACTTCTAACACCTAGTAGTATCATATAAAAGTTCAGTCATAAAATGAAAGTTTAATTTGATAGAATTCATTTTCCTCTAAGAAGAAGAATAGAGATTTTTTAAATTGTGTGGGGATCTAGTAACATAACCCAGAAAAAGAACTCTTATCAGAACCTAATTTTGGCATATAAGAATATGGGAAAAATATGAGTTTTTTTAAGCTTCCCAGTTTATATATTTTTATATAATTACCTACAATATGACAGATTAAAACCATTAAGTGGGATGCCACAGTAAGTATAAGAATAAGAAAGTGGCTTTGGAACTGAATAATGGTCAGAGACTAGAGTAATTTTCAGATGTATGTTAGGGAAGCCTTAAAAATCAGAATTTTGGTAAAGTTACAGATATTAAAAATCATTCTGATAAGATCTTAAAAAGAAATAAGAAACATGTTTTTAAAAACTGATAAAGGTTGTGCCGCAGTCTGCCTGGGCACAAATCAGGAGCCACTTGTCAAAAAGAAACTAACTTTATTTTTAGAACTACAAACGCCAAACAAAACAGCTCCTCAGAGAAAAAACCCTCAGAGCCCAACTGCCACCACCGGCTTCAACAAGCCTCTCCTCACACCAACCTCTCCACCTCCCACAATCCTCCTGCTCTTGAGGCCGATTGGCAGGGTCGCGTGGGCGGAGCCAAAGAAGCCCCCCAATGAGCAGCTCCGTGGAGGAGCCAATCAGCTAGATGTCGCTGGGGCGGCTGTGAGCCAATCATCAGCTGGCAGTCTGAAGGGCAGCGAAACAGCCCAATGAACATCACCGCAGAGGAGCCAATCAGCTACATGTTGCTGGGGCCACTGTGAGCCAATCATCAGCTGGCAGTCTGAAGCTTGCTGGCAGCTGGAAGTTTGCTGGGGCCCCTTTGGCTGTGGCTCTCAACATCTCCCCCTCTCTGTTTAAACAACAAGCATGTGGCTTAGGGACCGTGCCTTCCTTAGGTTGTCCAATACTACATATGGTCCTTACCCGTCTTCGGATGAACTGACCTCAGGGCGTCAGCCTCCTGTCTTAGGTTGGTACCATTGTAATTGGATCTTACCCGTCATTGACTACCGGTCCAGTATACAGCCACACCTGTGGAGAGGTCTCAGCGGGGGGGGGGGGTGAGGTTCTTTGCCTCACCTCTGTTGGCCCCCAAATTTTAGCTGAATGATCATGACAAGCAGAAGGGAGGAAGATATACCAAGTCAATTGACAGCTCCTTTTGGGAAAATTGTACCACCGATGATATCATCAGCAAAAATACCCCAACACTACCACAAGTCGCTGCACCAACAGATAGTTCACAATGCATACAAGTGACACATAGTTCTGTAAGCAGTTCAGTGCAAGTTCTGTAAGCAGTTCAGTGATGGCTATTGCAGAAACTGTAGATTAGTTTTATCTTTGTCTTCACCGGCACAGGGATGAAGATAGGAATTCTGGCAATAATGGCTAAAGAAAAAATTAGGTAACATTCCAGAAGGCACTAAAAGAAAACAATTTTCTTAACAATTTACATTATATTGAAGAGAATTATTAAATATAATGAAAACGAAAGGTGAGAGTAAACAAACAGATCTGTTAACCTCCTTTTTTGTTTACATATTAAAACAATTCTTAACAATTATTTACCCAATTTAAATTAAACCATTTAAATCACGTGAATAAAAAAAAATTTGGATCCATCTTTTCATGAGCGCTCATCATATATGATATATGGAAATACGTACATTGGACATACGTACATTCAAACATATAACACAAAACACAAGTGTGCACACATAATATAATACATACAACACATAACATAATAGTAAAGGCCTTATAACTTTTTACAGGTAAAATCTCTATTGTAATGTTTAAAACTCTATAGTCAAAAAAAAAAAATACAACTGATCAGCAAAACATTAACCTAGGTCTGTATGAGCTCAAAAAAATAAAATAGAACTTCATGATATGGGAAAGGGCAATAATAAAATAGATATTGAAAAAAGCATCCTGGTTCTGTCGCAGATGTAAGGATAGCCAAATTGGAGTTTTGGATATCAGCTATTATGGATTTGAGCTAAATCATCTTCTTTTTGGTCTGTAGAAATCGCTTTAGTTAATCTCTCTGGAATCCAAATCAGCTGCTGTTCTCCCTGTGGAAACACAAAAACAGACCCCAGACTCCAGACAATCACTGGGTCAGGATTTTAGTTAATCTCTCCGGAATCCAAATCAGCTGCTGTTCTCCCTGTGGAAACACACAAACAGGCCCCCGACTCCAGACAATCACTGGGTCAGAACCTTGGTTAATCTCTCTGGAATCCAAATCGGCTGCTGTTCTTCCTGTGGAAACACACAAGCAGACCCCCGATTCAAGACAATTACTGGGTCAGGACCTTTCCATTGTCCTGTTAGAATATCTTTCCAAAGTACCTTGGGCTTATGTACATTTTTTGGACACATATGCCTTTCTGCAGCACTAAGTCCTGATGAATCCAAATTTAAAAAGTTTAGAGTAAAAAGGGTTATTTTCAGTTTATCTTTGGGGAATATATACCCCTTCCCAATTCCATCTTTTTGCTTTAATAAGTACATTTTAATAGTTTGATGAGCTCTTTCAACTATGCCTTGTCCCTGTGGATTGTATGGGATTCCTGTTATATGAGTAATGCCAAATGATGAGCAAAATTGTTTAAAAGAAGTAGACGTATAACCAGGGGCATTATCTGTTTTTAACTGTTTTGGAATGCCCACAGTGGCAAAATTTTGTAAACAATGAGCTATGACATCTTTAGTTTTTTCGCCGGCATGAAGGGAGCCCATCAAAAATCCAGAAGAAGTATCAACTGTAACATGCAAATATTTTAATTTTCCAAATTCTGGCAAGTGTGTGACGTCCATCTGCCAAATATGGTTAGGCATCAATCCTCTAGGATTGACTCCAAGATTAACTTGTGGTAAAAAGGTCACACAATTTTGACATTGTTTTATTATTTGTCTAGCTTGTTCCTTAGTTATTTTAAAATGCTTTTGTAAAGTATTAGCATTGACATGGAATCTTTTATGAAAATTTATAGCTTCTTCTAGTGTAGAGAAAATATGTATGTCATGTGTAGTTTTATCTGCTAAATCATTGCCCAAACTAAGGGCTCCAGGCAATCCTGTATGTGCTCTGATATATCCTATAAAGAATGGATCATTTCTGTCCCAGATTAAACTTTGTATAGTGGAAAACAAAGAGAAAACAGTAGAAGAAGGGGAAATCCTACCAGCATCTTCAAGGGATACTATAGCATTAACTATATACTGGCTATCAGAAAATAAATTAAATACAGAATCTTTAAACATCACAAAAGTTTGTAATACTGCATTAAGCTCTACCTTTTGAGCTGATTGTTTGGGTACTAAAAGTGTAAAAGTTTGATCAGGTGTAACTATTGCTGCTGTACCATTATTTGACCCATCAGTGAATATATTTGGAGCATTCATGATAGGTGTTTTTCTTGTCATTTTTGGAAAAATTACAGGATGCAATGACCAAAAAGACAATAAAGAATTAGATGGTAAGTGGTTATCAAATGAAACATTAGATTTGCACATTATTATTGCCCAAGTATTTAACTCATTAGCTAATTCATCAATTTGATTCATAGTATATGGAGTAATAATTTTATGGGGAGAAATTCCAAACACTGCCTTTGCTGTTTTTATTCCTTTGAGTATTAATTGTCCTACAGCCTCAGGATACCTAGTAAGAATAGTGTTAGGAGAATAAGATAAATGTATCCATAATAATGAACCTTATTGCCAAAATACTCCTGTAGGAATATTTTTTGTTGGTAGTACAATAAATAATAAAGGCAAACTTATATCAATTCTATCCAAATGCATATTTTCCATATATGTTTCAATGATTTTTAATGCCTTTCTTGCTTCAGGCGTTAACATTCAGGGTGAATTTGGATCTGATGGACCTTTTAGGATATCAAATAAAGGTCCCAATTCTCCTGTTGGAATACCTAGATAAGGCCTTATCCAATTTATGTCTCCTAATAACTTTTGAAAATCATTAAGTGATTTGAGTTGATCTACTCCTATTTGAATTTTTGGTGGACGGACCATGGTTGAGGATAATAGAACTCCTAAATAATTAATTGGAAAATTTAATTGTACTTTATCTATTGCTATCTCTAGATTATAATTTTTTAATAAGTTTGTAAGTGTGGCATAACATTCTAGCAATGTGTTTTTAGCTTTGTGTGCTAATAATACATCATCCATATAATGAAATATTTTTAGTTCAGGATTTTGATTTCTAAGTGGCTGGATTACTTTGTTAACATAAATTTGACACATAGTTGGGCTGTTAGCCATCCCTTGAGGGAGTACTTTCCATTCATATCTCTGATCAGGACCTTCATGATTTAGTGCAGGGATAGTAAATGCAAAACGTGGACTATCCTCAGGATGAATTGGAATTGAAAAAAAACAATCTTTAATATCTATAACTAAAACATACCAAGTTTTTGGCAAAGCAGACAATTGAGGAATCCCCGATTGAGCAGTACCCATAATGACCATTTCATTGTTAATGGCTCTTAAATCTTGCAGTAATCTCCATTTACCAGATTTCTTTTTGATGACAAAAATGGGAGTATTATGGGGAGATACAAAAGGTTGTATATGTCCTTCCGCTAATTGTTGTTTGACCAGATCATGGGCTACTTGTGTCTTTTCTTTAGTCAAGGGCCACTGAGGAACCCATACTGGTCTTTCTGATTTCCATGTAATTTTTATTGTCTCAGTGGCCCTTTGTGAAAATCCAACCCATGTCTGTCTGTTTCTTGATCTATTTGTATTGGTGCTGCTATACATTGTTCTTGTTTTTCTAATCTTTTTCCTTTCCTAAAACCTTGTCTAGCCATAATAGTGGGTGCATTTTGATTGATATTATTTGTTAATGTGAAACCTAATTGATCTAAGACATCTCGTCCCCATAAATTTACGGGAAGATGATCCAATACATATGGCTGTATAGTTCCTTCATATCCTTCAGGATCCTTCCAATCTAATACCATTGCACTTCTATCAGGATTAGTTGCCACTCCTAGGCCTCGAAGCGATTGAGTGGCTTGTTGTAATGGCCAATGTTTTGGCCATTCTTGACGAGAGATGATGCTCAGGTCTGCACCTGTATCCAGTAGCCCATTAAATTCATGTCCTTGAATATTTAGTTTTAGCATGGGGCGAGAATCTAAATTTAAAGAAAGCATAGCCCAATCTACACCTGTGGAGCCTAATCTCTTGGAACCTCTTTCTAAAGCATGACTGGAAAATTTATCATGTAGGCTTGGTATTATTAGTAACTGTGCTATTCTATCTCCTGGTGAAATTACTGATATACCCTTTGGAGAACTGGCTATAATTTTTATAATTTTTTCAGAACTGGCATTCTGAAGCTTGCTGGCAGCTGGAAGTTTGCTGGGGCCCCTTTGGCTGTGGCTCTCAACAGGCTGTCGTTACATAAAAAGGTAGTCTGGAGAAAATGTTTACTGAACTATATTGTCATGTTTTGTGTAATGTAGAACTTTTGAATACTGAAATAGGAAAATTAGCAGAAGAAAACAAGTGGACTTTTTTAAAACCTGACACAACATGGCTACATGAAGTCATTAAGCTGAGACATAATAAATTAAAAATATATGCCACAGATACTTGGTACATAACATGGCATATTCATGATATCATGAGAAATCTCCCTGCTGTTTGGAACACTGTCAGCCTATAAATATTTCAAAGCAAGGCAAAGAGTCTGCTCAGATTAACAGAGCATAGTACAGATTGGCTCTGTGGCAGTGACAAGCAAAGAAAAATTAAGTGTTTCATGCTCAATAAATGGGATGAATTCAAATTAAAATCTTTTTCTCAGCAAAGAAAAAATCAAAAACAAGAGGAGAGCTACAGTTGGGAGAAAATCTTACCACATGTATCTGCAATAAAGCATTAATCTCTAGGATATATAAAAAAACACACACAAAAAAAAATAAGATTAAAAAAACCCAAATAACCCAATCAATAAATGGGCAAAGGATCTGAACAGAAACTTCACAAAAGAAGAAATGCAACTTATCAACAAATATATATATATATATATATATATATATATATATATATATATATAAACTCTCTAGCAACTACAGATATACAAATCAAAACTACACTAAGATTTCATCTGACTCTTGCCAGAATGGCAATAATATAGGCAACAGTAATATTGGAAAAGATGTGGTGGAAAAGCTTATACATTGCTGGTGGGACTCAAATTGTTCAACCTCTATGGAAAGTAGTATAAAGATTCTTCAGAAAACTTGGAATGGAACATCCATTACACCCAGCTATCCTACTCCTTGGTTTATATACAAAGAACTTAAAATCAGCATACTGAAGTAATACAGCCACATCAATGTTTATAGCATCTCAATTAACAATAACTGAACTTTTGGAATCAACCTAGGTGTCCTTCAATAGATGAATGGATAAAGAAAATATGATATATATATATATATATATATATATATATATATATATATATATATATATATATATATATTCCCCCCAATGGAATATTACTCAGCTTTACAGTATAATGACATTATGGTGCTTGCTATAAATGGTTGAGATTGGATAATATCAAGCTAAGCCAAATAAGCTAATTCCATAAACCCCAAAGCCAAATGTTTTCTTTAACAAGCAGATGCTAATTCATAATAAGGTTGGGGGGGGCACTAGGGAAGAATAGCATTACCATAGATTAGATAGAGGGAAGTGAAGACAAGGGAGAGGAGGGGATGTGAGGATAGAAAAAGTAGTAGAATGAAACAGACATTATTTCTGTATGTAGATATGTGACTACATGATCAATATGATTATACAACACTCAGAAAAGTATAAAATTATATCCCATCTATGTATCATATTTCAAAGTGCATAAATGCATTCTACTGTCATGTTTAACTAATTAAAACAAAATTTAAAAATTAAGACAACCCAAAACTTTTTAAATAAGCTGTTTTCTACAAAACTGACTGATTTAAATCTTTGCTTTAAGGTAATTCTTATTTATTGTTAATTGCTTTGCTTGTTAGTACCTGTAAAAATTTAGTTTAAATTTACTTTAATTTAATTCTCTGATGATAGGAATGGTTGAAGTATGCCTCAATTATGGAGTATGCCTCAGCCATGATTCAAACAGTACAGAGTACTAAAAACTCTTTTTGATTGGAAACATTGTGTACATTGAAATCTGGCCCAAAAACTGTATTGCAGCTTTCAGCAGTGTGTTTCAAGGGCTCTTTTGTTAATGTTGTGTAGGTATAAATCATTTCTTAGGTTATTACAAATAAATCTGATTGCTAAATAATTGTTCATTGAGTGAAGTCTAAAAATTGTAGTGAAAGAATGAATTATTTTATTTTCTAGAACAGCATCTAAGCTATTGCTAGATGAATTGTTGCTGGAATTAGAAGTAACAGAGTAGAATTGGTACTTCTGTGATTTTCTTTTTGTTTCTTTATATTTTCTCTTTTATCTGGTATTGAAGCCTTTTTCTTTCACATGGCTTTATCTTCCCTTAAAGTACTGTTATAAATTCCTAATTTACTGTTTTAGGATCAGCTTACAAGAGTCTTGCTTTTAGGTTAGATACAAAGAAAATTAAACATACTTGGTATAATTATAAAAAGAAAAAGAACTCAAATTCAAAGTATATTCATAATGAATTTACATTTGTAAATCTAAATATATGCAAGAGGTTAATATATGTAAATACATTACACTTTTTAAAATTAATGTTTTCTAATAAGTGCTGATTTTTTGGTATTCTCTGTATTCAGCCTTAAGTAATACCACACAGAAAAAAATTATAAATCAAACACACACACACACACACCACTTAAATTTCAGGAGTTTTGTCCAAATCAAGAAGTCTTTATTTAGCCAGCTGACTGGTGACTGTTCCCCACAGGACCCATAACTGTTTCTGCAAGGAATAATCTCAAGCCTCAACATTTTAAGATATTTAAAAGCAAAAACCATATCCGGGTCAACACAGCTGCAAGCAACAGGTACAGAAGTTGAATCCAGCAGCTAGCGAAACAATGCAATGGGCATATTGGTATTTCCCATGGGGCTTTCCAGATTGGCATAGCAGCAATAAAGCAGAAGTGAAGGGGATCAAAATAATCCTACTTCAGTACATGTTAGAGAATGGTTACTAATGCCTAGACAATTTCTGACAAGGTACATTTCTCAAGAAAAATTGACCCCAAAGAGAACAATTTTACTTCAAATAAGAATTGCTGTTTTGTGTTCCATGTAACATTTGTTAAGCTAGGTAACTATTAATGAATACAGAGGTGGGGCTCCCCCTTGGGGAAAGCATTTCTTAAATGATATGGAGTCTAAGGTAAAATAGAGTCTATTTGGTCATTTCCCATACAGCCTGTCCCATAACATACTGAAAAGAAAAAAAAAAACTGAAAACATTATCTATAAGGTCAGTAATGAGATTAATGCTCCCTGTCATCACTAATTCAATACAGTACTGGAAACCTGATAGTAATCAGGTTAAAAAAAAAAAAAAAGAAAAGAAAAGGGATAAAAATAGAAAAAGGGGAAATAAAATTTTATCTATTTGTAGGTGATATAGTAATTTAACTTGTAAACTCTTACTAATCCACCAAAAGTCTGTTACTATTGATCAGTTCAACAAAGAAATAAAATATTAAATTAATATAAAATATCAGTAAGCTTTCCTATACACCAAAAATGAACTCACTGACAAAGAAAAAAGCTTACAAATTCACATTTTAGAATACCAAAAAAAATAAAATAAAATACCATAAACCCTATCAAAGAGGTAAAAACCTCTACAGTGAAAAATTATAAAACATTGAAGAAGGGCTGGGGATGTGGCTCAAGCAGTAGCGCGCTCGCCTGCCATGCGTGTGGCTCGGGTTCGATCCCTAGCACCACATACAAAACAAAGATGTTGTGTCCGCCGAAAAACTAAAAAATAAATATTAAATATTCTCTCTCTCTCTCTCTCTCTCTCTCTCTCTCTCTCTCTCTCTCTCTCTCTCTCTTTCTCTCTCTCTCTCAAAAAAAAGTTTTAAAAAATTGAAGAAAAAACTGAAGGAGACATTAGAAGATGGAAATGCCTCTTATGTTGACAGATTGGGAGAAGTAGTTACCTCAAAATGACTATTTCACTGATACTAATCTACAGATCCATTGCTTCAAAATATTAGTAACATTCTTCACGTAACTAGAAAAATATTCTAATATTCATATGTAAGCACAAAGACCTCAAATAGATAAAGCAATCTTGATCATAAAAATGATCTTAATTTAAAATATGCTGATTTAAAAATATTCTATAGTGCCATTATAGTACAAACAGCATAATATTGGCATAAAAACAGAAAGACAGATATCATTTTGGACCTAGAAACAGTCTCACATACAAACAACCACTTGATTCTTTACAAGGAACCAGGCATATCTAATGTGAAAGACAATCTATTCAACAATTAATGCTAAAAAATCATATGGAAATATAGAATTTGAAATTAGACATAAATAAAACTCAGAAATTACCAGAGAGGGATATGTAAGAAATATTTCTAGGTATTAGTGTAGGCTTTTCCTGAATGTGTCTCCACTATTTCATAAAGTAGCAGCAATAATCAACAAATGAGATTACCTCAAATTTAAAAGCTTCTTCATAGCCAAGAATCAATTAACAGAATGAAGACAAAACTGAAAGAATGTGAAAAAAATCTTTGCTAGCTATTCATGTCACAGAGGGGTAACATCAAGAATATTTTTTGAAAAATAAAAAATTAAACCCTCCACCATTTATTTATTTGGTTTCTTTTCTTTTTTAGTGTAAAGTTTTTTTTTTAGTTTTTTATATGTATTCTGGATATTAATCTCTTATCAAAAAAATGTAGCTATGGAATTAGACCAGAAACTATAAAACTCCTAGAAGATAATTTAGGGTCAACAGATAGTTTTTAGGCATAATGTCTTTTTCAATAGAATCTCTAAAGCTCAGGAAATATGCCAAGAGATAATAAATAGGAGAGCATCAAAAGCTTCTGCACAGTATATGAAACCATTAAGTATGTGAAGAGAGAACCCATACAATGGGAGAATATCTTTGCTAGCTACTTTCCTGACAGAGATTAATATCTATACTATGGTAAAGGACTCAAAAACTTTATATCAAAAAAAGTTAAATAATCAATAAATGGGCAAAGGAACTAGACAGATACTTCTTAAAAAATACAAATGGCCAACAAATATATTTTTAAAATATTCTACATCATTAACAGATTAAAAATAATAACTACACTGAGACATTATCTCACATTAGGCAGAAGGGCAGATATTCAGAATATAAAAAATAATAGATCCTGGAAATAATAAATGTTGATAGGATTGTAAATTAGTTCAAGCACTATGAAAATCAGTTTAGAGGCTTCTCAAAGGACTCAGACATGGAACCACCATATGACCTAACTATACCACTTCTTGGTGTACACCATTAAGAATTAAGTTCATCTTACTAAAGTGAAACATGCATATCCAAGTTCATATCAGCACAATTGACAACAGCCAAACTATGAAATCTGCCTAGATGTCCATAAATTGTTAAATTGACAAAGAAAATGTGGTATATATCAACAATAGTGTTTTATTCAGCATAAAGAAAAATGAAATTATATTATTTTAGGAAAATGGATGAAATTAGAGAACATCATATTAAGTGAATTAAGTCAAACTCACAAGGTTAAGAGTTGTATGTTTTTCTTCATATGTGAAAGGTAGAGAGGAAAAAGAAGAAAAAATGGGGTTGTTCTAAAAATTAAAGGAAAATATGTAGAGAAAAAGAATAAAGGCTTTTGTGGGGAGGGGCATAGATAAGGTTGGGAGTGAGGGGAGAAGTTCTAGGGAGTGATAATGGCAAAATTATGTTATTACAGTGTATGCATATACAAATATGTAATAACCAATCTCATAAATATGTACAATTATAATGCACCAATATAAAATGTGGAAAAATGCAAACATTAAAGCTCAAAAAAGATTAAGAAGGTAGTAAAAGGGGGTAGGGGTTGTGGCTCAGTGGTAGAGCACTTGCCTAGCATAAAGGAGGAACTGGGTTCAATCCTCAGCACCACATAAATGTAAAATAAAATGTTGTGTCCACCTAAAACTAAAAAATAATTATTAAAAAAGAAGGTAGTAAAGACTCAAGGGGAAATCAGAGGGTGGATTGGGGTGAAAAATTCCAAGGAGGACATCCTACCACAAATCTCTAGTGTAGTAACATTATGTCTTTCCCTGATTCTTTCAACCACAGCTATCTCTTTCACATTCCCATGCTCCTCCAGTTTCATATAAATCAAATCACTGTGCCAATATTCCTCCCTATTTTGGACACTGACAATTTAAATTTGTTTTTTTAATCAAACTTTTATTCTCCATTAATTTTTACAACTTTTAACAATGTGACACAACAATTTTTCATTGTAAACAGCCACTAATTTTATCATAAATATGAAGAGAATGCTAATTGATGGTATAAATAAAAGAATGCTACAAGATTAATAAGATACAAGCATCCTATGACAGCAATATGTGTATTCCATGACTCAGATTGGCTTTTTTTTTCCAAATTGATTCTTGCTTCTTTTTTCCAAATTTTATTTGTTTTAATTAGTTACACATGACAGTACAATGATCTTGACATATTATACATTTGAATCAGATGAGATATAATTTTTCATTTTTCTGAGTGTACAGGTTGCAGAATCACATTGGTCATGCAGTCATGTATATACCCACAGCAATAATAACGTCTATTTTATTCTGCTGTCCTTCCATTCCCCACTTCCCTTCCCCTCCCATCACTTCTCTCTACCCAATCTAATGTGACCCACTTCTTTTTTTTTCCCCCTCACATCGTCATACCTGTACACTGTATACCGAGGGGGTCTCCTTCCCTCTTCCATGCAATTTCCATTCTCCCTCCCTTCCCCTCCTACCTCTCTTCCCTATCAAGAGGTAATTTTCTTTCATGCTCTTCCTCCCTACCCCATTTTTGAGTCATCTCCCTTATATCAGAGAAGACATTTGGCATTTGTTTTTTTGGGATTGGCTAACTTCACTTAGCATAATCTACCTCTAATGCCATCAATTTTCCTGAAAATGCCATGATCTCATTATTTTTTTGCCGAAGTCTGGCTTGGCACAAATCAGGAGCCACTTGTCAAAAAGAAACTAACTTTATTTTTAGAACTACAAACGCCAAACAAAACAGCTCCAGGGAAAAACCCTCAGAGCCCAACTGCCACCACCGGCTTCCACACGCCTCTCTCCCCCACACCAGCCTCTCAACCTCCCACAATCCTCCTCTCTTGAGGCCGATTGGCTGGGTTGCATGGGCAGAGCCAAAGAAGTCACCCAATGAGCAGCTCCGTGGAGGAGCCAATCAGCTAGATGTTGCTGGGGCCGCTGTGAGCCAATCATCAGCCAGAGCTGGAAGTTTGCTGGCAGCTGGATCATCAGCCGGCAGCTGGAAGTTTGCTGGCAGCTGGAAGTTTGCTGGGGCCCCTTTGGCTGTGGCTCTCAACATTTTTTAGTGCTGAGTAATATTCCATTTTGTACAAATGCCACATTTTTTTTTTATCCATTCATCCATTGAAGGGCATCTACGTTGGCTCCACAATCTAGCTATTGTGAATTGTGCTGCTATAAACATTGATGTGGCTATGTCCCTATAGTACGCTGTTTTTAGGTCTTTTGTTTTAACTAGAAAACAATTAAGCTTTTAAAGAAAATCAATAATTGAGGATTGTTTCAAGATCCAGAATTGTGAGAACCCTGATATCTGATGTGATGTCCTGCAAAACTCTTTGTGGGTTATAAAGCCAATCTCTTCAAGAGACTTTGCAACTGAATAAGTTATTTTTTTACTGGACAGCTCAGAAGAAAAACACATTAGAGATTTAAGGTGCATCTTTTTTAAATTTATTTTTTAATGCAAAAGAAATAAGAAAAAGGGGATAAAATACCTGATTTCCTCCCATTATATAGTATCTTTTTTTACATTCCTAACTAATTTCTTTGCTGAGCATAGTTTTTTTTTTTTAATTGAAGCCATTCCACTTATTGATTCTTGGTTTTATTTAATAACATTTATATTAACACTCCAAAATCAAAAATCTAGATATCAGTCAAAATACATACAAGTTCCATATAATAAAATTAAAAATCACTAATAGAAAAACTTATAATTAGCTTAGTGATATTGCATGTGCTCTATTATGAAAACTCAGTGTCATTAAGATATAAGATCTCCTTAACTTGTTCTATGTATTCAATGCATCCTAATAAGAATTCCAGCTGGTTAAATTGTGAATATTGGCAAAATTATTCTCAAGTTTATATGGAGAGATAAAAGATTTAGAAATAGCCAGGACAATATTTTTTAAAAGTGGGAGATAATTTATGGTCCTGCCCTACATAAAGATGTATAATAAAACTGTAGTAATCTAGATAGAGCAGAATTGACAAAAAATATAAATAAACTGAATAATGGGTCAGAACAGAGAATTCCAAAATGGACCCACATAAAAATAATCAGTATCTTTTATAATAGAGCAGATGCTGAAAAAAATTAAATGATCCTAAAGTAATTGGAAATTTATATGCAAAAAGGAGGTTGTAATTTAGACACACATCTTACACATTTCTCCAAATTAGATATCCAAAATAAAATTTGAAATAATAGAACTCCTAGAATATAATAAGACAGGCAATGTGGATAGTCTCGTATACTGTGACAAAACATTAGGAACATGACTCATGAAAATAAGATGCTAGATCTTATTCAAATAAAAACCAGCTGTACTCAAGAGGACAAGAAGACAGATAAGATATTTATCAATATATAAACATATAATATAAATGGGAGAACATATTTCTCAAGAAAATCCAAGAAAGGGCTGTTTAAATACACACACACACAAACACACACACACACACACACACACACACACACACACACATTCTTATATATTCCAGAAGTTAAGGAACATCTTTCCTGAGGAGATATTTACAGAGCAAGTAAGTACATACTATATATTGTGAAATACGTCACTGGAGAATTGTAAACTAAAATGTATATATGTATTAGAATGGTTAAAATCAATGCACTTAAAATATTAATTGCTGATGAGTATTTGTAGCAATCTCTTATTATTGTTCCTGGGGATGCAAAGTGGTCAACATTCTAGTGTTTTCTTAAAAAGTAGTATATTTCTACTATATGACCGAGTTATTTTTGCCTTTACTTAAAGAAATAAAAGCATCTGCCTTTATAGATTTATTGCTAATTTTAAACAATATAGTAGCAACTTCCATATGTGAATGCATAAACTAATAAGTTTTCTATCACACTGAAAAATGACAACATAAAAGGAAATTTTATTTTGACCAATGTATTTTGAGTTTTCATGACAAAGTTGCTTTGAGGCCTGTGTTGAAGTCACATACATGGAGGGGAGAATGTGGCACACACCAAAAAAGCTCTCAGTTTACTGCTGACAAAAAGAGAGAAAGGGTAGACATCTCAACGTATCTTTTCAGGGTACATCCCCCATGGCCTACTTCCTTCAACTAGGTTTCACTTTCTAAAGTTTCTTCTACCTCCTGACAGTTCTTTCAGATAGAAACTTCCTCTGATTCAACATATGAACTTTGGGGAGATATTTAATATCCAAAACATAACACCTGGGTTCAATAAGATAGGGAAGTATTATTCAGCAATAAAAGTAAATGACAAAAAATAATATAAAGGAAACATTATCGAATATTATTATGTGAAAGAAACCATTCTGAAAAGACAGTTTACATGATATTTTGATTACATGACATCTGAAAAGGTAAAGAATGATACATAGTAAAGAAACATTAGTAGTTTCCAGTAATAGAGGGCAAGAGAGTAGCAAATAAGTGCAGAAGATTTAAGAACAAGGTAATTTATTCTGTGTATTAAAATGGCCTCTACATGTCATTACAAATTTTTTTCAATATCTTCAGAATGTGCAGAATCAAGCATGAACTCTTAGATTTTGGTAATTTTGGTTTGTCTGTGTATGTTTATCAGTTCTCCTAAATGTGCCTCTGAAGCACAAGGTTTAGATAGTGGAAATGTTTGTATGGGTAGTCTTAGGAAATATATGAGATCAGTGCTTAAAGCTTACTTTTATATGACTCTAAAAATTTTCCAAAAACAATGTTTTTATAAAGGGAATGTCATGTACTTTTGGGCAGAGACTTTAAGCAAAGTTGATAAGTTAATTGGAATTTTAGCATCTATAGAAGCAACATTTCCATTATGACTGGCTGATAGCTTGATTTTCAGACTTGATAGTCTTTTTCTTACCTGATTTAAGTAGGTATACCTGATTTTCCTTTCAGGGGCTCTAGCTATTACTAAAGCTTTGCTTTAGATGGACAATGTATTTCAAATTATTTTCTGGATACCACCCTTACCTCAGTGACTAGGAATGATGATGTTGAAAATCTGAATTTTTTAAAATAATGCTTGGTGGCAGTGCATTCATTACTCAGCCATAAATAAGAATGACTACATGAAATTTTCTAGTAAATGGACAGGTCTGGAAATTATCATGCAAATAAGCCAATCTGAACAAACCAAATATATAATGCTCTCTCTGATACATGGTAGCTAACCTACAATAAGGGAGAGCAGGAAAAAAGAAGAGTTCATTGGATTAAACAAATAGAAATAAAGGGAAGGGAGGGAGTATAGGTAAAGGAAAGAGTGAAATGAATCTATGTTCATATATGAATACTTCACAGTGAATCTCACCATTCAGAAGAGTGGAGTCCTAATTAGAATAAAATATAGTCCATCAATTTATCACTGTTATGTATAACTAAAAAGAACCAATTAAAAATACAGGATACAGATGAAAAGTTTAATATAGAGATACAGATACAGAAAAGGAATCAGATTTGGGGTATGAAGGCATAATAAATCAAATAAAAAAAATCTGTTGATTGGGGCTGGGATTGTGGCTCCATGGTAGAGTGATCACCTAACATGGGCAGGACCCGGGTTTGATCCTCAGCACCACATAAAAACAAAGGCATGTGTTGTGTCCATTTACACCTAAAAACATAAATATTTTTTTAAAAATCTGTTGAAAATTTCTTCAATAGAGTAGACTGTGCAGAAGACAGACTCTACATGTTGGATCACAAATTTGTTGTACTTGTCAAAGAAAATAAATAATCATAATCAGAGTCCAGAAGAAATATAAGAAACATCAAAGATAAAATGTAAGAATCATTGGAATCAAAGAAGATTGTGGTATGCAGGTAAGGACCTACATTATCTACTCAGAGAAATAACAATAGATATTTTCCCACATTTTGAGAATAAGATGGATATCAAGATGTAGGAGGCACTCAGAACCCCACATTGACAAGATCAAAAAAGAATTGCCCTATGAAACATAATTGCCTTTAAAAAAAGATAGAATTTTAAATACCTCAAGAGAAAAATATCAGTCCCATTTCAAAGTTCATCAAGTAATATTATATTTTCTTTATGAGCACCAACTTTTAAAATGCAGGAGGGTATGTAATATTGAACATGACTTTCAGACAAAATTTTTATTCCCATCAATGCTATCTTTCAGAATTAAATAAAAAACAAAATCTTTCCAAAATGAGCAGAAACAAAATGAATTCATGAACAACAAGCTGGCACACTCAAAAATGCTTTTAAAATGTAACAATAAAATAAAAAAGAAAAAAAAACCCTCTAGAACTCATGAGTAAATAGATATCATTAGAAGGAAAGTTAAGCAAATGAGAAATAGGACTGAATCAATTGTTAAAACAAATAAAAATAGCAAGAATTAATAGACTGTAATCTATAAGACTAAATGTTAATAATCTCTATATTGAAATTATAACATATAAATTGGCAGAAATAAATAAAAACAATGCTCAGCAATATGTTGATTGCAAGAGAGCCACAATATGAAGGAAAGAATAGAAAATTACATTCCATGCAAGTGGAGCCTGAACACAAGCAATGTGACTACTCATATATCTTAGAAAGATAAATTTAAGCCAAAATTAATCAGAAAAGTCAGAAAATTTCAACTCATATTTGTAAATGGAAAAAAAGACAAATATTTTTACATGCACAGAATTCTCTTTTTTATATTTATATGTGCATGTGCTAATTATATATGTAGCCATATATGATTCTTTGTATTTTTATAAGATAATAATGAGATAAAATTAGAAATCAATATCAAGAAAAACTATAGAAACTCTATAACTTGGAGATTAAAGAATTAAATGGTGAATTTAAGAAGAATCATTAGAATCAAACCAGAAAAACAAACACAACATATAAGAACTTCTGGGATATTCTGAAGGTAATTATAGAAGAAAAGCTTATAATTATGAGTGCCTACATTGAACAAGAAATTACCTAATTTATCTAACATCTTTACTGTTGTAAGAATGAAGCATAAGAAAACTGCAGTGGAGTTGTACCAAGGGTCTGGAAATGTATGACAGTGGTACAGCAATTGACTGGAAAAACAAGGCCCTGGGTTTGCTATGCATTGATGTGGGGCAAAGTTTGAGAAGTTAGGTGAGGCATTCAGTTTGGAGTGTATGTAATTTGAAATATCTGAGTAAAATTTGGATATCAAAAGATATATTGGATAGATATATGAAAAAGTGTTCAACATTTTTAACAATCAGGAAATATAATCAAAACTGCACTATGATTTTATCTCATTCCATCAATATTACAAATATTAATGAATATTGGTGAGGATGTGGAGGAAAACGTACACTCATGCAATGTTAATGACATTACAAGTTACTACAATGACTACAGAAAGCAGCATGGAGATTTCTCAAAACTAGGAATGAAACTACTTTAAGACCCAGCTATATAATCCCTTAGTACTATCCAATAGAACTAAAATCAGAATGCTACAGCAATTTGCCACTTCAACATTCACAGAAACACAATTAACAATAATTAAATCATAAAGTCAGTCCAAATGTCTGTCAAAAGATGAATGAATGAAGAAAATATATATAAACAATGGAGTATATCTCAGCCATAAAAAAGAATGAGATTATGGCATATTCCAGTAAATAAACAAATAGAGAACATCATGCTAATTTTTTTTAAAAGCCAGACTCAGAAAATCAAGGGTCAAATGTTTTACTTAAAATGGGAAAGCCAGAGCAAATTGAAGAAAAGATGACAATGGAGTTGTGTCAGGGGGTCAACTATCCTAAATACATGGGGGAAAGTCAGGAGTAAAAAAAAACAGGAGAATAAGAAAAATGGAAGGGGCTTAAAAGGGGATGGAAGAATGAAATAAATTTAACAAAACCATATTTTATGCATATCTAAATTTACCATGAGAATTTCACATTCATATGTGTGAAAAGTAGAAGGTAGCAATTAAAAGTAAATTAGAAAAAATATTAATTGATGAAAGAGAATGGTGTAGAAAAGAAAGGATGGGAAGGGAGCTCAAAGAATATTGAAATAAAATTTCTTTCATGTATGATTTTGTAAAACTAAACCCAATTACTATGTAAAACTATAATGCTCTAATAAAAAAAGATCAGGGTTGAAGATCTAAACATTTGGGATCTATTAGACTAGTCAGCTACAGAGATTACCATAAATTAAGCATAAAAGAAATCATATTTTTGACATGTGGCGATTAAGGAGCATTCTAAAACCCAGAAAAACACTATTAATAATTACACATCAACTATTAGTAAATGAATACGCCAATTTTTCAATCAAACTGCTTGTTTTTACTTTAAAATGATGTAGACTATTTTAAACAAAATAATAACATTCAAATAAAGTAGTCTGTGTACTCTGTGAAATTAAACGGAATACTATACTACAAATTAACAAAGAAATCAAGCTCAGGTGTGTGAGGATGTGCGTATACATACAGGCACACACTGTGGTGGGATCTTAGAATTGAGGGGAGTTGAAGTAATGCAAGGTTTTAAACATACTATTTATATGGTGAAAAGGGGGTTTTAAAAGATTTGAGTAATTTCTGTTCCAAGAACCACACTTTTAGGTCTTCAGAGTGGTTAAAGATGAATGATCTAGGCTTTGTGGCAATTTACTGGCTTCATAACTATGTTCCTAACAGTGATCTTTCCAGAGACATTTATTGATACAGGATATAAAAGAAACTTAGGATTTTAACCAGTTTTGGCTGACTCAATCTTTTAATCTTCACTCATATTCTAACCATAATCACATGTTTATGACTAGAAAATAAATAAGTTAAAATCAAAAAATAAAAACAAACAAAACCTATTTTCAACAACTTCCAGAAGAGTTTCACACAAGAACATCTTGGTTCAGGCCTGATTCAAATAATACCTGAATTTCAGAAAGTTCACTAACAGAAGTGACAACAGTAACAAACAGCACTCACTTCATGACTGTGAGAAACAAAAGCTCACCTGCCCAAGCACAAAGAATGTGCTAAGAGACAAAACTGAACAGTATAAAATGTGACTTTACTGACCATGTTCCAAGGCTCGGTCATTTGTGTTTAAAGTGTGCACAACCAGTTTTATTTCTTAGAGAACAAGATCCTTTCCCTGATTCTTCATTAGCTGAGATGTAGGGAGTGCATAAACTTCTGAATGTAACCTAGGTTTTATCATATACTATTGGGTTATTTAAAGAAATATACTTAAAGAAATATACTTTTAATTCCCCCACCCACCCACCCGCACCCCTTTGTTCTCCTCTGGTGGGAAATTTCCCCTGGGTTATATTTAAAGTCCCCTTACTATATTTTGGAAATGGTTGATCTGACTTTCTATTTCTCACATGAGAGCGTTAGGCATAGGTAAGGGTGGCCTTAGGTCTGAGCCTAAGCAACTCCATTTTAAAAACTCCAGTTTGAAACCTTCAGTCTAACTAGGCACACTTAATAGAGCTCTCTAATATGGTCCTCAGACACAAACAAGTCACTTACCCCCACTCTGAGAAGCTCAGATTGAAGTCTCTGGTAGGCTGTCCTTACCTAAAAAGAGGATAAGGCCAAAAGATCAGGGTGGGGAACCACCAGACCAGATGACTTAACCCCAGGATAAATAATGTCACTGAGAAATCTGGTGGGAGCTGATAAGGATTGAAAGGGGATCAAAAGCCCCAAATTTTCATATAAATAACGAGCAAATGAACAGATACTCAGCCAGCCAATACTGAGGCACACAAGCTAGAGAGCCTGATGAGGACCTAGACTCACATTCCATCACTTGTCATCCATTGCTGATCCTCTCCATCATCTTCACCTTTCTCAAACTCTATACATCTTGATACTGGTAAGAGCCCTGACTTTTCCCTAGGATTGCCTCCTCAGCTAGCCATCAGCTCCATACCAGGAGAAGCCTGCCTTGGTTCCTGACCTTATCACCTTGGTCTGAATGAGTGTGCATCTGCTGCTGGACTTAAAGCCTAAGACTTGAGACTTTTGATCTGACACTTGAACTTGGCACAGAGGGAATGTCTGTTATTAGCCTATCAGGATTGTATTTGCAGTGCTTAGAATTAATTAATCTAGAATTATTTGCTGCAAATTAATTAACTTAGAATTTTTTTTTCTGTGAATTACACCTATCATCAGGGCCTATCACTAAGGATTTTTGTTTTCTTGACTAAGACCTATAAAGTGAAATTGAGTGACTTGAGTGAATAAAGCACTGAAAAGGGCAGAGATGAGGACATTCCTTATTTCTCCTCCTTCACTGCATAGGTTTCACCTTTTGCCCGTTATGATATCACACCAAGGCATTGAGTAAAGCGGTATAACAATTACAAATACCAGTAAGTTTGACAAATCAATCTCTAAAATTCAATTCAACTGTAAAATGAAAATCTACTTAAGTGAATTTTAAGTATTAAAAAAATTAATACGTGAGTAGGTTAGTCCCAGATTTGTCATTTGTTTTTTACAACTCGATAGGAAATGTGCAGAATACCAATATCCTTAAAAAAAAAAAAAACAAAAAAAAAAAACCCTGCAACTATATAACCATATTCTTCATCCATAATTTTGCTCTTTAAACTTGATGTGGGAAGATTACTTTCAAAATCACGGACAAATAAGAAAATACAGATTTATTGGCTTATATTAACTTTAAGAGGTCATTTCTTAAGTGAGTTTTTACAAAAATCTTCTAACCAACTTCTATCCATTGAAGGCATTGTGTAAGTAGCTCCATGGATCATTAAGGCCGCAGTCCTCCGCTTTTCGGCTCCCTGGAAATAAACTAGGAACTTAATCCTGTCGCTAACCTCCCCAAGAGGCCGCCTTCCCGAACTCAGGCCAGGGATTAAGGGGCACGTGAGCGTGGCTAACTCAGCACATAGCGTCCCCACGCCTGTCTTGCGTTATTAAACTATACAAACTGCTCAAAGAGGCAAATATATTTGAAGCACTCCTCTCCATTCTCACACCCTGGCAAAGATTTCCAGATTCTGGGAGATTCTTTCCACCCACTCAATAGGAAACGGAAACAGCTTTTTTTCCTTGCCACTGCGCATGTCCCGTGGCATTACTCGCCTCGCAAGGGGCCTTTTATGGGGCTGCCCTTAGTGTTGCCTTACCAAATATCTAAAAAGTCTGTAGTCTGTACAACTAGATCCTGAATCTTTGCATCGTTAAAAAAAAAAAAAAAAAGGACGTCCTTGTAGGTTATCTGTAAATACAAGCTGGACAAAGAGTGCGAAGCGAGGCCACGGCTGAACTTGTCTTGCGTTTGTCCAAGCCTAGGCCTTTCCCACATCTACTTCCCCGCCCCACTCAAAGGGGCCTGCGTACTCTCTGGCGGCAACAGAGTAATTTCCTTCTTCTCGGGGCGAGATGACGGGTGGCGAGATTGGAGTGACTCTGGGGCAGCCGCACCTTTCTCGGCAGGATCTCGCCACGTTGGTGAGGGATTTTTTTCCCCCCTTGGGGAATTCACAGTGGGCTCGGAAATGAGGAAGGAGTTGGGGCGAGGTATTGTCTGCTGTTGGAAACATAGGAGGGAGCGGTGTGACCATGCACCACTAGTCCCTGACGGCGCCGCCTGGTGCACCTTATGTAGTCCTGAGAGTCTGGTTTAGGATATGGTTCATGACACTTCGAAATTCTGAGTGATTCGGGTGAGACTTATTGAGAATTCTGAGCTCCGAAGGTCCGGGAAGGAATCGTGTGTTAAACGTATTAAGCTTTTCAACTTTAATAAAGATATATAAAGGAGTTGTTTTTTTTTCTCAGTATTACTAAAGTTTGCGATCTATAGTGACAGTTTGCATTCTCCGTTTCGAAAACAGAAAGAACTTTACCCCTCATTCCTAAATTCTTTCGCTGAAATAAAGACTGTTTTTACATGAAAGACTGTTTTTGTTTTGTTTTTGTTGTTGTTTTACAGTATAGATTGCAGTAGTGCTGAAGAAACCAAACCTGAAGTTTAAAAAAAAAGTCCTGGTTTGATTTCTGGGCATTGGGTTAACATGATGTTTTATTGTAGGACGTTTCCAAATTAACTCCACTTTCACATGGAGTTAGCAGACAAGCCACGATTAATATAGGTAAGAACAATTTATTATGTAAATTCTACACTTCTGAAAGTCCTGAGTTGAGTGCTTTCTGGTAGGAAAATTTAGTCTGTATGATTAAATTATTTGTAGAATGATTCGGATATTTAATGAGTACATTTGAGCCTTTATATACGAAGTATCTTTGTCTTGGGAAATGGAAAGAATGCCCTCCGTTCCTGTCTTGCACAGTTGGATTCTGAGATGTATGTCAGTGTAAGAATGTTTGACTGGCGAGCTGAGGCCCTGAATTCAGTCTTCATGGCCTAATCCCTCCTGGAACAAGAAAAACAAACACGTAGCTATTGTGGAACAACACAGGCACAAGAAAAAGCAGTGTGCCATATACAAACATAGGAACTGTTTAAGAAGTGAGAATGTTTGCTCACAGTATTATTAAAATAATGTTTGGGGAAAATAAAAGGAGGGCTTGATGAATAAATAGGCTTTTAAATTCAGTAGTGCTTTTCCTAATGATATCCTGGGTGCTTTATAAGAAAACTAAAATTGAGTGAAAACCAGGATAAGACTCAATTATTAGAAAGTGATAAGTGAAAACATACTACTCTTAGCAGCATTGTTTGTTATTAAATAGATTATTTTCAGTTTCCCAGAATTTGAGGGTTTTTTGTTTGTTTGTTTTGTTTTTTAATCTAGGACCACCATAATTATTACTACATTTTGGAAATACTGTAAGGTTTCTTAGTGTATAAAATTTTACATACATTTATTTCATTGAGTATTTTAAAGAAAGGCAATCTTTTCTAACATAAATTAAAATGTATAGGTAAACAATGGATATGATTTGTAAATAAGTTATTCAGATTAAGTTTTTCAGTCATGTTTGAAACAGGATTGATTAAGAAAAGATAATATGTGAAAGAGAAGAGTGAAATCACTGTTAACTATAGATTTATGTTATGTTGTAACCTTTGATTATCCTATTGAAATTTTGGTGTAATAGGGTGCCTAAATATTTTTTGTTTTACATAGGAACAATTGGTCATGTTGCTCATGGGAAATCTACAGTTGTAAAAGCTATTTCTGGTGTTCACACTGTGAGGTTCAAAAATGAACTGGAAAGGAATATTACCATCAAGCTTGGATATGCTAATGCCAAGGTATATATTATTCTGTGGAAAGAAAAACATTTTACTTTAGTTGTAATTATACAGTTGACTAATTTTACTGTTTTCTTTGAAACTTTCAGATTTATGAACTTGACGACTCAAGTTGTCTTCAGCCAGAATGTTATAGATCTTGTGGAAGTAGTACACCTGATGAGTTTCCTACAGATATTCCAGGGACCAAGGGGAAACTTCAGACTAGTCAGGTGATGATTTTTATGCTCAAGAGCTTTTCATTTCCTGTACTTGTTGAAATAGTGGAGCTTAACTGCTACTGAAAATTAAACTTATGCTGATGCAGCTGACAAAATGAGATGAGA
The DNA here is from genome assembly GCF_052094955.1 of Ictidomys tridecemlineatus. Taxonomy (NCBI): domain Eukaryota; kingdom Metazoa; phylum Chordata; class Mammalia; order Rodentia; family Sciuridae; genus Ictidomys; species Ictidomys tridecemlineatus. The sequence continues at coordinate 6,360,764 of NC_135494.1, read as the reverse complement.
AATCTTGAACAACATTATTTTTGGCCACGAAATAGAGTATACATTAGTTATTAATTAAAAATTTTTTTTCTAATGTGGAAAGTTAATTATTTAAATCCAAATAATCTAAAAAAATGCAAATTCTCTGAAGTATTATCACATAACAAGAAATAATTCATTAGATTTGATGGTGTCTTTTTCCAGGTTTCTTTTGTTTCAGATGTTGTTGTTTTTTTTCCTCCTGTAGAACAGTAAACACATACTCTTAATAAATTCTTTTTTTCTTCTTCTTAACTCTTGTACCCTTTTTCTTCCCTCCTTTCCTCTTATTTTCTTTCTTTCTTGGGTGGGGGCAGCTTTCACATACTAGGCAAGTGCTCTAACATTGAACTCTGTCTCCAGTCTTACTTCTTTTTAACATATTGACTTGTTTTTCTATCCCTTTGGGGATTGTAATTGTATTTATACCCTATCCTCATTCTTCATAAGAGAACACTGATGTCTATACGTGATATGTAAGCATAAGTCTCACCTTAGGAAAGTATAGATCATGAGTATACAAACACAGTTTTTAAACACAAGTTCTGAGTGCACAGTGTAGTTAGTTTGTTTAATTTTAAATTTCTGTGTTGCCCTTTGTTATGTTCAAAATTCATTTAGCTTTTCAAGGTGCTGGAGATCTTTGCCAAATTGTTTTTGGATTACTCTTCTCATTCTATTAACAGTTTTATTGTTTTAAAATAGCAGCTTACTGTACTTCAGTTCCTCACAGTTTTTTCCCGTGAAAGCATTCCAAAAAGTTCCAAAAATTGAACCAAAATTGCTCAAATCTACACATTTTTAATGTTGCTTTATATGTTTTTTATAAGGATATTCACCTAAAATTACATATCTTTGAACATGTAATACTTTCATTTTCTAAGAAGGAGTCTGTTTTATAGTTTTAAAATTGAAATAGTTAAAATTCATGTGAAGTTAAAGAGTTAATAGAAAGTTTTTATCCCATTGATTCTAAGAGCTATATATCAGAGTCCTGATATTGGCATAATGTATGTATGTTTAGACATACATTATTTTACTACCACCTTTATACTTAAAAATTACCACTGCTTTCAGATATAGAACTATTGTACCACCAAGAGGTCTCTTTGTTACTCATTTATAGACATATAATTCTCCCTTGCTATACCTACTCCTTTACTAATGTTTTATTTAGCTATACATTTGTTTCAGAAATATTACATATATTGTATAGTTGTTAGCTTTTGGTATTGCCTTTCTATTCATTTCATTCTATAAAATGTCCTGGACACCTACTCTGGTTGCTGTCATTTTTCACTATTTTATTATTGTTAAATAGTAGTATGCCACACAGATACAGCTGAACTATTGTAGATTTTTTTTTTAGTTGTTTCCAGATTTGTGCTATTAAAAAACTGCTAAGAACAATTGGGTATAGATTTTTCAGAGATGTAAAATTTCATTTTGTGCGACATATACTTACATATGTAATGAGTTGTATGATTAGTATATGTTTAGTGTTTTGAAAACATATCTCATACTTTTCTGGAATATCTGTACCATTTACATTGCTACCCAGCAAGGGATTGAGGTTACTTTTAATTATTGATACCTCAGTGTCATCTTAATTTGCATTTTCGTAGTCATCAGTGATATTGAACTAGATGAAAATACAGAATATCAGAATTTGTTGTGCACAGCAAAACCTTCTTAGGAGGAAATTAAAAAGCTTATTTAAAACAATAAAACCTAAAATTTATAATCTGATCTTCCAGTTCAAAAGAACAAGTTTATAAAAAGAAAAACAAATTAACACAAAGCAAGCAGAAAGAATACAATAATATTAGCCTATTAAGACTCAGTATTTGATACTGAAAATTATTTCAGCTAAGTTAAAAAAGTGCATCAAAATATATTGACAATCATAATCTGGAGTTTATTAGTTAATATTAATGTAACCATATTCTTATATAATTGTATTATATTTAGTTTGTAATAAGAATCCTGTTTTGTATGGTTATTATGTCTCAATTGTTAGGCATGTTTCCTTTGTTGACTGTCCTGGTCATGATATTTTGATGGCTACTATGCTCAATGGTGCAGCAGTAATGGATGCAGCTCTTTTGTTGATAGGTAAATATATCAGGATTAATCTGGGGGAAAAAAAATATGGTCAGCCTGAGATGGAGTAATTAAAGGAAAACTGAGGACTTGGGGAACTTAAAGTGACATAAATAGAGATTTTTGTAGCTAATTTTCCAAAATCATGACCATGACCCTTAATTATCTTAAAATAAGAAGCATGGTATGTAAAAGGAAAAAAAAATATTGAAATCAGTGGTGCATTTTTTTTTATCTACAAATAGATATGAGGGTGTACATTTTTTTTATGTAGACCTTTTTTTTTTAAAGTATTGTTGGTTTATTTGTCTCAGTGTGTTGTGTACTTTATCTTGAATAATGGTTTATTAAATGCCAGTCTCATTCATGTGAAATGCTAACAAGAGCTGTCAAGATAGATTTTCAAGGCTTAGGATGTGCTTTCTTTGTGAATGTTGTGGAGAGCTACGTGGAATTTAGCCACATGTAAAGTTAGAATGCACTATAGTGCCCCACACAAGGTTGCTTTCACTCTTGAATTACCTGAAAATTGAGGGGATTCTTAAAACCACCCTTAAGTTTGTTAAAAGAATCATGCTACTCACTGACAGTTTTATTCAGTTTGGTTTGTTACAGGAAAAGGATTCAACCAAGGAAAGAGACACATAAGGCAGAATCTAAAAGAGTTCTAAATATGAGGCTTATGTGGTTTTCTTTTTATAACATTCCATATGAAAATACTGTCAACCTAATTGATATACTTTATCTAATTAGATTTTTTTTTTTTTTTAGTGGGACTTCCTGTTATGTAGAAATGATGACTGATCATGTGATTGATCACTGAATCACGTAGTTGTTCTTTCTGGCATGGCCAGCCTTCACATAGCTTGGAAGCCTCAGCCTAAAATTTGGTATGTCCAATCCCAAGATTAAATAAGGATACTTCAGATAGAGATGACATAATGATTACCTCAAGAAATACAAGGCAAAGGTAGGTCAGGTCTATTTGGGGAGAGGTCAAATAAGAATAGACTTCTAAAGCATGATCTCAAATATTGTACCAGGAAAATGAACACAGCTACTTGGGAAAGATGGTCTTCAGTTTACAAAACAAAACTATATTTTATTACAAATTATTAGTGGTTGCTTTTGAACTTCTTTTTTCTTTCCATTTTTGTTAATGAATAGCTCTATCTGCTCTCTATTGCTGTGTAACAAAATAACACACAAATATTGGAACCACAAATATTTAATCTGTTTCTGTGGTTAAGGAGTGCATACCAGTGAGGCATACACTCAGAGATATCAAGAGTTGTTTGGAACTGAATCTGCTTTTAAGATTACTTGTACTTTTGTTTTCCATGTTGGTTTTTTCCTTGCCCATCATAGCTTCTACTTTGAGTCAGAAGTCAGAGCCTTTTTAACTAATTTTAGAAGTGAAATTCAATTACTTTTGAAGTATTTTCTTGGTTAAAGTTGTTTTGAGCCAGATGTGTTGGTGCACACCTGTAATCCCAGTTGCTCAGGAATCTGAGGCAAGGGCATCATGAGTTCAAAGCCAGTATCAGCCAAAGCAAGGTGCTAAGCAACTCAGTGAGACCCTGTTCCTAAATAAAATATAAAATAGGGCTGGGGATGGGGCTTAGTGGTGGAGTCCCCCTGACTGAGTTCAATCTCTGATACTACCTGTTTTCCCCCCAAAAGTTGTATTTTAAGGAAAGATTTTATAAGGTTTGAACTGATGGTAGTGATCATCTATCCTAAAGTAGAATGGATCACAATATTCCAAATACTAATTAAAGTCAGAATATATGTTTTGACTGAGCAAAAGCTATCTGTAAACCCTAAGAAGGTAAACTTCGGATCGCAGTCATTACTAGAAGTGGAAGTTAAAAGACTGGGAGGATCAGAAGAAATAAAGCAAAGAATTTAAATAGCATGCCAAAACATGTTAGTAGTGTTGAAAAATAGGTCTTGAATTGGGCAAGTGAAGGTCTGTTAGAAACCAGTTAATTCTTAATACTCATCCTGTCTATCTTTGTTTAAATTTTTTTTTGTCATCCATTTAGCTGGTAATGAATCTTGTTCTCAACCTCAGACTTCTGAACACCTAGCTGCCGTAGAAATTATGAAGCTGAAACATATATTGATTCTGCAAAATAAAATTGATTTGGTAAAAGAAAGTCAAGCTAAAGAACAGTATGAACAGATCCTTGCATTTATTCATGGTAAGAATCCTGGTATTGTAATATAATGGATTATCCAGTATTAATTAATGGTTGGAACATCTGTGTTCTCTTCTTAGTACTTAAAACCTTTGTTGCTTATAGCAACCTGATATTTTAGTTAGAAATAATTTATATAAACATTCCCATTTTATTACTAAAATTTTTTATTATTCAATTATTGTTTTATTATTCAATTATTATTTATTATTGTTTTTATTATTTAAACAAACATTCTTTTTTTTTTTTTACACCACTAATTTTCAATGATTATGTGTTCAAAATTGGAATTGACAGTGATTTCTTTAATCTTTATATAGTGTTCTTTCTCCCTCCTTCCCCCTTACTTTCAGGAATCTGTGATGTGTTTCTCACATTTGATTTCTTATTCTTATTACTTATGAAAAAAGTCTTTTACCCTATTATGTGGTAAATAAAATACTTCATTATGTTTCTAAAATCTCATTGTGTATTTTCCATTTCATTTATTATCCTGTGTGACATGTAAGTAGTAGTATTGGCACATTTTGTATGTGCCAATAATCTGATAAGCAGAGTGTTTATAATTTTGTCTTTCTTGGGGGATAAGCTACTAAAATCTGGGGTTGTCAGCCCCAGAACTATAGAAGGATAGTTCAGTCAGAAAACGTCATGATTATCTTCAAGAAGCACAAGGCACAGGTCACATCTGTTTTGAGATAGGCCGAATGTTTTAACTTGGATATTTTTTCAGTTGGCTACATTTCTTTGTTGGTAATGGACATATTTTTTTAATCTCTTCTATCTGCTTATTTATATTGATAGAACTTGCTAATTTTTAATCTTCTCTAAAATGATTTCTTTTTTTAGATGGAAAAACAATGTCATAGATTTTCTAAACAACATAACTGTTTTTATTTTTGCTTACTTGAATATTGGGATGTTTGTTTTTATAAACTTAATAGTTATTTTATATAATACATAATGTAGAATGGATTCTGTTAAACTGACAACTTTTGATCTATTTGAATTTATCATGTAGGTACAGTAGCTGGAGGAGCTCCTATTATTCCAATTTCTGCTTTATATTATATTATATTATAGCTGAAATATAATATTGAAGTTGTCTGTGAGTATATAGTAAAGAAAATTCCAGTGCCTCCAAGAGACTTTACTTCAGAACCTCGGCTTATTGGTAAGAATTTATCTCTTGTCTTTTAATTATTGACTTAGTTTTTCTACATTATTGGCTGTTTTTTATATGGAGAATGAAATTTAATAGTTTTCCTTTCTCTTCCTCAGTGATTAAGTCTTTTGATGTTAATAAACCTGGCTGTGAGGTTGATGACCTTAAAGGGGGTGTAGCTGGTGGTAGTATTTTAAAAGGAGTGTTAAAGGTAAACAATTCTAAATTCTTGATTTCTTCTTAACCAGAAAATGATAGTGGCAAAAGGAAATCTAAAAAATTTTCTTTTTTTTTCCCTCTCCAGAAAAATGTATTGTTTACTATTGTTTTTTGAATATAGCAAGTCTTATATTTAACATGTATATTTCCTGTAGGTAATTAGTGTATTGAGTGGTTGTAGCTTTAAAAATAAACTATTTGGATTTTTATTCTTTTTGTTGTGATATTTGAAAACATTCTTGGGAATAGCAGTGCTTTTTAGTTTAGTTATCTATCTATTGGAACTATACATTTAAATAATTATTCTTTACCCATATGTGTCAACAACTTCTGTTTCAGGTGAGCCAGGAGATAGAAGTCAGACCTGGTATTATTTCCAAAGATAGTGAAGGAAAACTCATGTGTAAACCAATCTTTTCCAAAATTGTTTCGCTTTTTGCTGAACACAATGATCTTCAATATGCTGTTCCGGGGGGTCTTATTGGTAAGAACTTTTCTTTCATTGATAAACTTTTACTAGTGGCTTTGTGTCATTTTATCCAAGAGGATATGTCATCTGTGTAAGTAGAAATTTTAACTCCTAATACACATTGTTTAAGTTTTGATTTTAGATTACACGATATTATGTTTCTAAAGTAAGTATTCATAAAGAGTATATTTGGGTTTTATGTGTAGAACTTAAAATTTTCACTATTATCTGCACGGTTTTTAGCTGCTTATTATGTATGTTATTACAAAGAATCAGGCTGAAATATTGTATATTGTATGAAGTCATTTATGCTGGAGCTGACTTAAGAGATAACTTCTCCTTTGTAGAAGAGAACAATTTAGGGAGTTTTTAGTTTTTTTCTCTTTAGAGCACTAGAATTAATCAGGAAAGGCAAGATTTTATGAGAGAGAGTTTTTATTTTTTATCATTGGATTAAAGAAAAAAGTTAGATGAAAAGAAATTTGGCTTTTGTTCCAAATGTTTTAGTTATTTTTATGCAGCTCAACTATGGAGACCTCTAATGGTAGTATTTTGGTTTCTGTTTTCTCATGAGAAATTAGCTATTAATCTTAAAGAACCCCTTGTGCATAATCATTTCATTTCTCTTGTTTTCAGTGATTTCATTATGATGTGTCTTATTGTGAATCTCTTTATTCTGCTTATGGTTTGTTGAATCTCTAACATGTAGATTTTTTTCCTTTTTCTACTCTGAATATTTTTATATATGACTTCTTAATATTCTTTTTGTCATTGTCTTTTCCCTCTATAACTCATTTTACTTATATTGGTATAATTGACAGATCTCTGAGGTTCTGTTCATTTTTCTTCTTAATATTCTTTTTGTCATTGTCTTTTCCCTCTATAACTCATTTTACTTGTATTGGTATAATTGACAGATCTCTGAGGTTCTGTTCATTTTTCTTCTGTTTGTAAGACTCGATAACTTACTACGTTTAAGGTTGATGATTCTTATTACTGCTTATATCTGCTGTTGAGTTACTCTGGCAAATTTTTTTATTTTTATACTCTTGAATTCTAGAATACCTGTTTGATTGTCTTATGCTCTTAGAGTCTTAATGTTGTATGTTTGATGAAACATCTTCCTTATGCTTGGTGTTTCAAACATTTTTTTAAGTCAAATGTTGACTTAAAGTCTTTTGCCTAGTAATTCTAACATTTGTATATCTGCATGGTAAAATATTTTAAAAATAGCTTGTACCATATTTCCTGCCTTGCAGGTCTCAGATAATTTTCTATTGAAGATACGTGAAATAATAGAGTTTAGTGGCCGCATATGAGATTCTGCCCCCTCCTGGATGGTTTATTGTTATTGCATTTTGTTATTGCATTTCTCAGTCCTTGTTAACATTGGAACAAGCTTGCAACACTAAACCAGGCAGTTAACATATGCCTTAGTTAGTCTATTTCCAACACAACCTTAAGCTTAGCTAGTGGTGAGGGCTTATGGTTTACTTGGGTTGTGCCTGATCATATGACATTCTTACCCATTCATTTGACCTTCTGGATTGCAGAAAAATGCCAGTTTTCAAACCCCTCATGGATATCCTAATGTCACAGAACTCACTATTCTACCTAGTATGACTCTTTGTTTTAATGAACATTTGTCACATTGCCTCAAAGCCTTTGCTTAATTTTCAGAGTTTCAAAAGTTTATCTCACATTTTTGTCAGTTTTTTCCTTACTTTTTATGGAAAAGAGAATTTTTTGGAGTCTTTGCCATTTTGCAGAACTTTATTTCATAGATGCTTTAGAGTCAGCATCTCACTAAGTTGCTTATTAGCACATCGCTTTTGCTAAGGCTGGCTTTGAACTCTTGATGTTCCTGCCTCAGACTCCCGAGCCACAGAGATTATAGGCATGTGCCACTATGCCTGGCTATTTCTCTATTGAGCTCTTACAGAAGAGTTCTCTGTGTATGTATGTATATGAATGGTTAAATACAAGTTCTGGGAATTTTATAATCTAATTTTCTATTACTGAAACGTATGATAACATACAATAAAATAGTGTAGTGACTAGTCCTTGCCTGTCTACCAACCAGTGTTTAAAAAATGTCACTATTATTTCTGAAAATTAGTCATTATGAACTTTTTATCTTAAAATCTTTATTGATTACATTTTACTATGTAAAACTTACCTTGATTAACCAGGTATTATTTGCCTCACAGCTTATATCAAAAAATCTTTGTTATTAAATATTTAGGAAAAATTTTGTCAATTATCTGACTTTTTAGATAGAGGAGAAATTTAATTGTGCAGCTGTTGGATGGTATAAGCAAAATATAGCTATTATATGAAACCCGTGCTGTCATTGTTTGACTAACTTTAGCTTTGGAGTTATCTTAATAAACAAAGTTTAGGAATATGTGGAATCTTATATCTTTATTAGGAGTTGGAACCAAAATTGACCCAACTTTGTGTCGAGCTGACAGAATGGTGGGTCAGGTACTTGGTGCAGTTGGAGCATTACCTGAGATATTTACAGAACTGGAAATTTCCTACTTTCTACTTAGACGGCTACTAGGTGTGCGTACAGAAGGAGACAAAAAAGCAGCAAAGGTGAGTACTTTTTATAAATTTCTATTTCAAAACACAAAGTATGGTGTTAGCTTTTAAAATTTTGTAAGGTAATCAGTTTTAAATCAAGTAAAAAATTCTTACTTTTTAAATTAATTTGTGTTCTTGTGTGCTACTGGGAATTGAACCCACTGCACTACATCCCCAGAACTTTTTTATTTTAGTTTGAGAAGGTCTTGCTAAGTTGCTTAGGCTGACTTGGAACTTATGATCCTCCTACCCCCTCAATCTCTCAAGTTGCTAGGGTAACAGACAAGTGCCACTATATCTGGGTTCAAGTAAAAGTCTTTTGAAAAGAGAGAAAATATTTATTTTATGTTTTATACTTTTCCTAAGATTCGTTCATAGAGAGAGAATATTAAAAGTAAGCACTGGTATATACTTTATAAAAATAAATATAATAATATTGAGTAGAGAAATAGTGAGAGAAGATAAGCATTGAATTCTGTATTTCCTTTTTTTTTATATTAGACCTTTTTTATTCCTTGACGTTTTAGGTATCAGGAATGCTAGACAATTATTCTACCCATTGACCTATATATATTCAGCACCAAAACTTTTAAAGTAAGTCTTCCTTCTCATTACTATTATTAAGTTTCATTATCTTTTTTCCTCCTTGATCATACCGACATTTGCCAGATCTTAAAACTTTATCTTTTTGCCACTGTTGGTAACCTTAAAATGAATGTGCTTTTCTCTTTGTCATATAAATTCTATACATATGTGGTTATTAAATTCTTTGCATGTTAAGGGGAAATTAGAATTATAAAAATCCAATGAGGCAAGAAATTGATACCACTGGAATAAAAGGACATATTTTTAATGTTTCCTCAGTTTCTACTAGACTTATTTTTATTGTGTATATTTTGGTTTGATTATTTGTCCTGGAGATTGAACTCAGTAATTCTAATTATGAAAATTATGAAAAATCAAATTATGAGAAAAAAAGTTTATTTAGCAAAATGTTAAAAAATCAAAAACTACCTTGAGATTTCATCAGTTATTAAGGACACAAATAATAAGAAGTATTAGTGAGAATATGGGGGGAAAGGTCCATTTACACATTGTTGGTGGTTCTGCTTGTTAGTGCACTTCTCTAGAAAGTGGAAATTGCTCAAAAGTCTAAGAATGGAACCACCAGAAGACCCAGCTGTCCCACTTTGAGTATATATGCAAAGGATTAAAATCTGCATGTTACAGTGAAGCAGTCACATCAATGTTTATTTTTAGCAGTGAAATTTATAAAAAACAAATTATGAAATCAACCTAGGTGCTTTTCAACAACTGAGGATAAAGAAAATGTATTATATGTACACAACAAAAATCTTACTCAGCTGTAAAGAAAATGAAGTTATGGAATTTGTATAATTTAAAAAATCAGTGGATTTAATGGAGAGGATTTTGAGGTAAAGGAGTTGGGATTGGACTAGGAAGAACAGTGGAGAGACTCCAACCTAACTTTTCTATGTACATGTCTACATACACTATAGTAAATCCTTCAATCCATAGAGATTACCTAAAAAACAAAAAACACAACTAAGCAAGTAACAGAAAGACCAGTAGAATACAGAGAAGGGGAAAGGGTGAGGAAAGAGGGAAGGAGAACTAAAGATTGAATTAGAAAAATAATATTTCATCTTTTTTAATATCAAATGAATCCTAAAATTAGGTATAACTAAAAAGAACTAATAAAATGATAAAAAATCACATTGATCTGAACTCAAGCATTAGGTTGTCCATGTTAACAAAGCTATTAAAATAGCAACTGATATTTTACCTAAATGATATGTGTTAATCAATTTTATAGAGTCTCAAAAAGTTTTAATATGAGTTGAAATTAATCTCTAGAACTCACTTAACTGTAGTAATACTCTTATCTTACTATGTCAAGAAATTTGTAACCTTTGTCATATGATTTCTTTAGAATTTTATAGATTCTTTGTTCTTTTTGGGGAGAGGTTGTCAGGGGTTGAACTCAGGGGCACTTGATTTCTGAGCCCCATCCCTAGCCCTATTTTGTATTTTAATTAGAGATAGGGTCTCTTTGAATTGCTTTGCACCTTGCTTTTGCTGAGACTGGCTTTGAACTGACAATTCTCCTGCCTCAGGCTCCTGAGCTGCTGGGACTTACAGACTTGGGCCATTGTGCCAGGCTTAGATTCTTTATTCTTTAATAGCTTATTTTACAAATAGATCTTTGAGTTGAATTCTGCAGAGAGCTTTGTTTTGAAACAGTACAATTCATGTACTTCAAATCTCATTATACTGAAATTTGTTCAGAATTATTTTCTTTTTCTAGTATAATAATGATAACTTTTTTTCTTCTTTCTTTCTTTTTTTTTTTTAGGTACAGAAGCTGTCCAGGAATGAAGTGCTTATGGTGAACATAAGAGCCTTGTCTACAGGAGGAAGAGTTAGTGCAGTTAAGGCTGATTTGGGTAAAATAGTTCTCACTAATCCTGTGTGCACAGAAGTAGGAGAAAAAAATTGCCCTTAACCGAAGAATTGAGAAACACTGGCGGTAAGTCTGTGAATTTGCAACTGTTTAGTTGCAAAAAATCAGCATATTTTCTTGTGGGACTTTATTTTATTTTTATGTGGTTCTGAGAATCGAACCCAGTGCTTTCTATAAGCAGGGCAAGCATTATACCAATGAGCTACAACCCCAACCCAGTATTTATATTTTAATGGTTGGCTTATTTCTTTTAGAATAGTGTCCTCAAGGTTAACCCATGCTGTAGCATCAGAATTTCTTTCCTTTTTAAAGTTGAATCAGAATTTCTTTCCTTTTTAAAGTTGAATAATAATTTATTATTGTATATATTTTGCCTATTTATGTGTCAACAAACACTACATATGCATCCTTTTAAGACTATTGTACTGCTATAAATGTATAAATATTTCTTCCAAGATTATGCTCTAAGTTCTTCTGCTGTATTCATCCAGGAGTGGAATTGCTAGATTTTAATTCTGTTTTTAATTTTTTAAAGAACTACATACCATTTTTAATAGAAGTTGCCTATAAGTTTTGGTATTTGGTATTGTTTTAATTTTTCTCTTGTCTCATAATTTTTATTAATTCCTTTTTTCATCCATTTTTTTAAGAAGTTTTTTTTTATGTATTTGTGAGTTTTCTAGTTACCCTATTTTAACCATATTCTGTGTGTTTTTAGATCTAAAGTGACTCTTTTATTAAAAAAAATATGAATTTCTGTTTTTTAATCCATTCACACAGTTCTTTTGAGTGTTTTAATACATAGATTTTAAGTGTTTTACTACAAAGAAATTTTAAAAGTACTAAAATATTATAAAATATTTTCCAGCTTTTTTCTCATTTTTAATTTCATTGTCTTTTTGTTGTTAAACCTTTTGATGTATTTACATTCCCTTGTGGGTGTGTACCAGTTTGATCCCAAACCCCTGGTGTTTACTGATATCTTTAATTTTAAATCTTTTATACAGTACATCTATTAACATAAATTTATAATTATACTTTGGATTTTCAAACCCTGAAAACATTTTTTAAAAACCAAGCTCTTAATTTTATTGGCTTTATACTACATAGAAGTTCTTTATTAGAGAACTCATATTTCATATGACTTCAAGTTATCCTGATGTCTTTTGTTTGAAGGACTCCCATTAAGCATTTTTTGAAAGATAGGTCTAGTGTTTAATGAATTTTCTTCTGTTTTTATCTGGGAAATATTTAATGTCTTCATTTTTGAATGTCAACTTTATCAGATATGGAATTCTTAGTTTTCTTTTAATACATATCATATACTGTTACTTCTGGTTTATTCTGAGAAATACACTGATAGTTTTATTTAGGATCACTTTTAGATGATGAATTGTATTTTTCTTATTGTTTTCAATATGTTGTTTATTAATACAGGCAATAATAATCATTTGTTTTGATCTGGATCTGAGTCTTTCATGTAGAATTCTTTGATCTTTTTTAATTTGTATGCCTATGTCTTTATGTTTGGTGAATTTGAAAATATTTTTTATTCAAATGAGTTCTACTCTTTTTTTTTTCATCTGTGCTCTTTGATCATTTCATATCAAATGTTTCAAGTTGTTGATTCTTTCTATTGACTTTTACCATTGAGTTACTGTAGTAAATATTTCAATTTAGCCATTATATTTTTATCTGTGAATTATCTTCTAGTTCTTCATAATGTCTGTCTTTTTATATTAACATTTTATTTACATATTGTTTTCTAGTTTATTTTGTGTTTGGTTAAATGTAATGCCTGTGTTCTTTGGGTTTTGTTTTTGGAGATGTATTGTATTCATTGGAATGGGTTTTTATTGAGATGTTTATAAAGTGGACATTTGAAAAATCAACTGTCTTTGCTAATCTTCATAGACTATATGCCTGGAATGACCTTCATTAATCATACCCAAAAAGAAGACTAAAGGTCTTTTTAGACATCGTTTTTCTTGGGCTTGTATGTATGCTTTTTTCCCAATTAATTTTACCACATATGTGGCAACTTTTTAAAAATTTTGATAGTAGTGCTAGGGATACAAAACAGGGCTATTGCATCCTGGGTGACTGTTCTACCACTGAGATATTAATTTCAGCCAGCCCTCTTGTGGCTGGCTTTTTTTTTTTTCTTTTGATACAGAGATCTCCTAAATTACTCAGGGTGACCATGAACTTGTCCTGTCCCCAGCTTCCCAAGTAGTTGGAATGCAGGCATGTACCACATGCCCAGCTATATGTCCCTTTTTAAATATTTTTATTTTCCACCAGAGTCTGATCTTGCTGCTGCTTTCGATTTAGCTGTTGTAGTAGATTTCTGTTTCTGTAATCTTTACCTCAAGACCCAAAATCTTTGAAGTTTGACTCTTTTTCTTCCATCCTATGAAAGGAATTAGGAATTCATTGACTTTCATTGAATTGTTTCTGGGAAGTAGTTGGGCAAAGGTGAACAAAATGCCATGAAATTTCCTATTTTTTGGTGTATTTTTTCCTTAGTTTATCATTTTCTTCTTACTAGAGATCTTTATAGATTTCCCACAGATCTACTTTAGTCATTATATTATTGCTTATTTGGTGTTTCTACTAGGGAAACCAGGTCCTTGAGTCTTCAAGTCTCCTAGTTCTGACTTTCTTCTTAATTTTTAGAATTGTAGCTTTTAACTGATACCTGGTTTTACTAAAAACAGACCAGCATGGACAAGAGCAGACTATGGTATCAAGGATGGTAGGCTGTTCCTTTACTATTAAGAATAATCTCTTTGTGATCTACATGATCTTCTATTTCTTTATTTTTCCTTAAGATCATTAGAACCTTTTTAGGTGTTGTCAAAGCACTTGGCATATTTCAAGAGAAAAGAATAAATATTGATGTATTAGATTGGGCTAAGGTGTTTGGTGTATATCTGTGGTTCCCTAAAGAGACTTCCAGAATTTTTCTTTGCTACTCTGAATTGGTGGGTATATTGTTTTAGGCACAAATGTTGTAGAAACTTGCCGTTCTCATTTTTTATGCTCACAGGACCTATCTGTAATGGTCTAAGAACCTAAGGAGATAGGGGGGATATTTCTTTTCCAAGAAGAATTTGTAAGTGCAAGTTTAAATTTAGAATTAAACAAAAAGAAAAAACAAAAAACAGTTATGTCACAATTAGTTGGTAATGCTAATAGGATTGATTTAAGATTTATGATTTATTTTATTTTCATTTTGCAGTTTAATTGGTTGGGGTCAAATAAGAAGAGGAGGGACCATCAAGCCAACAATAGATGATGAATGAAGAATTACAGTTAAATAATGTGTTTTGATGAAACCAGAATTTTCTAAACAACCTAGGGGTACATTTTAAAGCAAAAACTAGGAAATTTATTTCACATCTCATTACTTTAGAAGCTGTCAGGTATTTTCATTTTTGTCAGGAAATCTTAATATATGCCATTTAAATAGCAGGGTCTCTAATAAATATAAAAATTGACATGTTAATGGACTTAATCTACATTTTAGTAGAAGTTGATTACTGCCAGTCATTTTCAGATGTATATGTCAATGCAGCTTTGAAATGAAATTGGTTAGTACAGCCAGGTTTTGCTGTGTCACATGTGAGTAAACTTGCTTGAAATAAAGTTTTTCTTCTTAATTTCTCATGATTCATGTTTGAGTATTGCCAGGATTCAAGGACTACTGCACCAGTAGAAATTTTAAAAGATGTGTTCTTGAACACTGGCTCTATTTTTACCTCCATAAGAGTGGTTCAAATAAAAAAAATTTTTTTTGAGCCTGATATCTGATTTACATTGGCCAAGCTTTCTGGAAATCTGCTTTCAGGGGGCTGATGACAGCTTTATTCATCCTGTTTCTTGATGCCCTCAATTTTTTTCTTTTTTATTACTACTAATCCCCAACAGTTCTTCCCTGTTGGAAATACTATTACAAAAAATACTTTTAAATAAGTTCATGTTTAACCTTAGTATAATGTCATAATCTTATTAAATTGATATGCTTAGAATGTTTCTGCTAACAAGAAGGAAGTAGGGTGGTTTTTTTTTCCCCATATAACCATTTAAAATTAATGAAATTGGGGAAAAAAGCCATTAGAAGGCAAAATATTGATATTTTTAAATAACCAGTATTACAAGTGATTTGTTAATTCCATTTTTAAACCTAAAAGTTCGTTGGTTATCCAACTAGTCAGTAATAACTGTTTAGAAAACTTGTGATATTATAGATTGTAGGCTGTAACAGAATGATCACAAATTTGAGATGGTTGTCTCAAAATAAAAAAATAAAATAAAAAAGGGCTGGAACATATATAGCTCAGTGGTGGAAAGCCTCTGGTTTCAGTTTTCTGTACCAACACAAACACACACAGAAAATGTGTATAATTGAATCACTTTATATGTACACTTATATCAAAGCCTCATTTTACACCACAAATACTATTTTCACTTATTAATTATACTTTAATAAAAAACTCATGTAATCCAGTCTGTCCCAGAAAATACTCTCTCTGCTGTTACGTAAAGTGAATACTTATTTTTTTATGGTTGGCACTATTCTGAGTTACTTATGTATAGTAATTTGTCTAAAAGATTCAGCAGGTTTATTTCCTACATTTTACATTGAAGAAATTGAAGCCAAATTAGATAGGAGGTTTGCCTCACCTCATTAGTAAGAAAACTATTATTCAAACCTCAGCAATCACCTTCAACCATAAAGTTAACATTTTTCCAGTGTTGGCTGTATTGGTTTATATCTAAATAGTGAATTTTGTATTCCTTAAAAGCTTTTCATTCCTTTTTTTTTTTTTTTGTGGTTTTTATTATTGAGAGTATTCCTTTATGACGGGGGTGTGGTGTTGTTTTTTCCTTTGGTGGGGGTGTCTTAGTCTTTACATATGTTGAGGCTGTAAAAATAAATCGACAAAATATGTCTTTATGAAATAAATATCCAATATTAATGTTTTGGGTTACTATTAGGTTACTGCTGTGAATGTATCTACACTAGCACAATTTTAGTTAGCATCTCCCTGACATATATGTATATTTTTTTCATTCTTTGGCCTTTTTACAGTCAGTTTTACATACCATCTATTGTATCATTTCAGGGTTCTATTTCTGCAGAAGAGAAAATATACATTCATATGTACCTGTAATATAATGGATAAAAGTATTTTATGAAGTTTTGTTGTAGCATAACTGGGGAGTAGCCTGTGATGTGTTATTGGTTCTTTACCAGCAAAATGCCTACAGATTTGCTACCACATTTTATACTATATTTTACGTAGTACTTGTTACAATAAAATCAGTTTTCCCCAATATATTAACTACTTAATTTTTATTTGTTCTTTTTAGATTACAGTAAAGTGGAGACGAACAGGTAGAGCCTTTAAAAATATTCTTTCCTCTCTATCTAATAACAATTGGTTTTTATATAGAACTTAATTCTGGTTTTTGTTATATAGCTCAGTGATTGAGTGCCCTGGTTTCTATCGCCAGTACTGCAACAGCAGCAACAAAAATATAAAAACTCATAGAATTGAAGTTTATGGGGCACTAGAGAATAAAATTATTCTCTGATTTACTTACGACTAGATAGCATTCCAAGTCTTAAGGAATGGTGTTGTTTGGAAGGAAGTGATTTTAAAGTATGGGCATATTTTTAAATATATTTATTCCTTTTGCAAATGTAAAAACTTGCTTTGGAAGATAATTCCTCTTTTGTCATTAGTGACCAGCTTCTGGTGTAGGAATAACCAGTGTTTAAGGCTGAGGTGGAAGGAAGCAAGGCAGCTGAAGCTAAAAGGTAACTGACTGAATTTTAACTCAGAAGTAAAAAATAAATAACAGGTTTTGTGTTTAAATGTTAATAAATACATAAATTTCAAATACTACAGATTTTTTTATCTGGAAGGTGTAACTGCAGAGATGCGAAGTATTTAACCTTCCTCTGTCCATATTAAGTAATTAAGATATTTTAAAAATGTTTGTTATATTCTCTGTGTACCTAAAGTTTAGTTAACACTTCTGTTCTTTTACCAAAAAAAAACACAAAAAAACAAAAAACCCTTATCTACAGCATGGCTGTATCCATACCTGTGGTTTGTAAAAATATATTAATTATTCTTAAGTTGTCCAAAGGTTGGAGTCTTATAAACATCTTCTTCCTAAAATGTACCTTTGTAAATGGAAGACTGAATCTACATGTAGTATTTGAATTATAGTTTACCCCCTCGATCTTCAAAGAATTGGTTCTGGTAAACACACCCTTGCCATACACATATGCAGCAAAATCTGAGAATGTTCACTTATATGATACACCATATGGTTTCCATATAGCCAGTGTATCCTCATCTATATATTTTTAAATCATCTCTTGTTTACTACTACAATGTGAATGCATTTGTAAATAGTCATTTTTGTTGTGTTTAGGGAATAATGAACATAATAAAATTGTGTTCGGTATATTTGCAACTTTTTTTTTTTTTAAGTATCTTCAATTTGTTGGTTGGTTCAGTTTGGATGCAGAAACCAAATATACAAGTCTACCCTTTCAGTAACAAGGTGGCACATGCCTGTAATTCTAGTCATCCAGGAGACGTGGGCATAAGTTCAAAGACATCTTCAGCAATTTAGCAAGACCGTATCTTAAAAAGTTAAAAGGATTGAGGATGTAGCTCAGTGGTTAAGTGCCCCTGGGTTCGAAAAAGTAAACCAAAAACAACTAGAATACAGAAAGTTAAATATTGGAAGAAGGATCAGTAATCTTGTTGGTAAATTTAAAAAAAAAAAAATTGACTGAATTTAGGTTGTTTACTTTTTGCTATTTTGAGTATTTAATATACCATGATGTATTAAAAATTAATTTCAATTGATTCTATTAATGTTAATCTAGTGCTTCATTCCTGGAATAAACCTTAGTGTATATCGTTTTGAGCTCATATCTTATTTTTGAAATATTAGTCTGTAGTTTGCCATTTTTATCATTTTAGTTTATTTTGGTATGAGAATTACACTGACTTGGTAATTAATATAAATTGAGCCATACTTTCCTTTTCAATATTTTGAATGAGCTTGTAGAATATAGTATTATTTCATTCAAGAAGATATTAACTAAGCCTGGTAATTTGTGTTTATTCTTCCTTCTTTCTTTCCTTCCTAGCTCTCTCCATCATTTTCTCTTCTTTTTTGGAAATGTTTGAATTTGTTTAGTATCTTCCAAAAATGTGTCTATTTCATGAAAAATTGTGAGTTATTTGGTATAATTGTTGATTTTATTCTTTCATTCTCCCTTTGATGTCATTGACTGTCATCATTTCATTATTGACCTAATTTTAGTAATTTGCATTTTCTTTTAATGACCTAATATTTCATTGAATGGGCATACTACTTGTTTATTCACCAGTTGAAGGAAATTCGGATTGTTTTTACTTTTTAAAAAACAAATTGCCTGGGCATATGGTAAGTACTTTTAATTGTTTGAAGATTTACCAGACTTTTCAAAGCAAGTATACTATGTTATACTCTTTAAGTGTACTATTTTACACTCCAGAAGTTTTGAGAACACTGATTTCTTTTTGTGTTTTTTAGCATTTGTTTATTACTTTGATTCTAGTTGCTTTGTGGGTGTGAAGTTATAAACCCATTGTGATTCTGATTGTATTTTCTTGATTAACAGTAATGTCATGGAATTTTTTGTTTGTGCAATACGCTGCATTCTTAATTTGCCTTTTGGTTATTAGTATGTTTTCTTTGGAAAAACTGCTATTCCATTGCCTATATAGTATCGAATTAGAAGATATCATTTAATAAAGTCTTTTGCACATGTTTTGATTTGCAAATGTCTTTTCCCATTCTGTGATTTGGTTTCATTTTCTTGATAGTTTTCTTCAAAATACAATGTTTTTTATTTGGATATGTTTGATTTACCTATTTTTGTTTTTGTTCATTATTATTTTGTTGATTATTTGTGGTAATGTATAAGACTCCTTTACAAATGCATAGTCATGAGTATTTATTCACTTTTGTTCTGTTTTCAAGATTTCCTTTGAGTCCTGACAATTACTTATAAATTTTAAAATATTTTTGTCGAGGGAATCAGGGATTATTGTGTTTAATCTGTTGGGTCAATTAGTATTGGCATTTAAAACAATGTTGCTTTCTCATCCATGAAGATAGAATATTTTCCAACTATTTAGATCTTTTAAGATTTTTTTTTAAAAAAAAGACGGGTAGTGAATATGTTTTTGTACTTTTAGGAAGGTGACATTTGGGTTGTTTCCAGTGTTTGTTTTAAGTAAAATTACTTGGTTACTTTTGATGTTGAAATTCATCTATTGCTAATGCATAGACATATATTTTTTCTATTTTGTTTTTTTAATTGTAGTAAATTCAAGTAACAATTTGGCATCTTAACCTTTTTTTTTTTTTTTTTTTTGGTGTTTGTGTGTATTCTTTTTCTATTGGGAATTGAACATACATACGCAAGTAGTTTTTCACTGAACCACATTCCCAGATCACATTTTAACCATTTTCAGTTGCACAGTTTAATACTTTTAAATTATTTATAATGTTATATAGCCATTACCACTATTCATGCCTATATCTCATTTCATCTAATACCCTAGATTTTTAAAATATTTACCTCTTATTCTTTGTGAACTTGTTTATTGGTTATTGTTTATGATAAGAAATTTAGTGGATTCTTTATGCTCTTCTGTATGTAAGATTTTTTTAATCGTCTAATGTATTTACATCATTCTTTTAAATCTAGATTTTTTAAAAATTTCACTTTTGTCTACTTGATTATTTTTCACCTATTTGCCTAGAATTTCCAAAACAATGTTGATAGAAGTTCAAGAATATTTTTTTTCCTAATTTAATATTAGAAGGGAAGTGTCCAGTCTTTTGCCATTACATATTAATAGAGTTTTTCTTTATTGTTGTATATTTTTAACCATGAATGGGTGTTAGCTTTTGACTGTGTTTCTACTTCCATTTACATGAATATGTGGCTTTTGATTTTTATTATATTCTTCAGATATACATTAATTAATTTGGGATTTATTATTTTGTTGGTTATTTCACAACAAAATTCCTCATAAGTGTACTTTCTTAAAGCAAAAAAATTCAGGTTTAAGGTGTCAAATTTTTCATAAGGTTTCTTGATTTGCAGATAGCTATCTTGCTGTGTTAGCACGTCTTTTTCTGTGTGGGCACATTCCTGTTCTTTCTTTGTAAGGATACTGACTGGATAAAGGAATGCTTAAAAGCTTTTTAACTTAAATATTTAAAGGACAGTCATTCAAAGATGGGCCTATTGATAGAGGGAGTTGTAGGCAAAGGCTTCCACAAATAAATCAGGGGAAGTGAACACAGTTAAGCTTAGTCTTTTATCCCACTAGGTCTGTATAATGCTTTTTTAAAAATGATACTAGATTCCAATTGCTCATATTTTAGATTCATATTCATATTCGTAAGAGTTACTTGTAATTTCGAGACAGGGTCTTCCTTATCCTAACTGGCTTCAGATATGATAATTTTCCTGCCTCGGTCTTCTCAATTGGTAGACTCCTCTTAATTTATGTTAATAAGTTGGTTGGGACTTCTAGAGAGTCACTAGATGGGGTTAGTTACCAAAGGACCAAGTAATTAGAGTGCTAGTATTTTCACCCCCTCATTGACCTTTGGGATTAGAAGATTAGAATTTGAGCTCTATAAAAACTCTTAAAAAATCTTAAAAGCTTCCAGTTTTGTAAAGATTGCTGGATTTTCTTGGAAAACTTCCAGGAGGACTGCCTGGGAAAGCAAAATGCCCAGAAACAAGAATACAAACCCTGTGCCAATCCCAGGCCTGCAATACTTTATCCTATTGGTCTCCTTCATTTGGCTGCCCTGTAATTGTATTTCTTAGTAAATCAGCAAAGCCGTTTATTTTTCTTGGGTTGTGTTATGACTGTTCTAGCAAATGACTGAATTTGAAGAGTAGTAGAAAACCAATTTATAGCCAGTCTGTTAGTCTACAGTGGTCCTGGATTTAAAACTGGTGTCTTAAGTGGGCGTATGTAAGTCTGTGGAGTTTGACAATGGTAAACTTAAATTGAATTTTTGAACATCATTTGGTGTCCAGATAATTGAAGACTTGTTTATTGGTTTTGGAAAACACTCCACTAGGTATATTTAGGAATATTTAAATGTCCTATTTTTTCTTAAGCTTATTATAATAATTATGGCTTTGTGGAACTTGTCTATTTCATTTAGTTTTCTCACTTGTAATTTTCATAAAGTTGGTAGTAATGCATTGCTATCTTATCTTCTTTAATCAGCCCTTTTCCATTATTTTGGCAGGTACTTTCTGGTAATATCTATTAATAGTGCTACTGGAATCACTAGAGGAACTTCTGTTCTTCTAGCACTTTCTTTTGTTTGGCAGAAGCTACTTCTACCACTTTGTTACTTCCTCTTCTACTCTGAGCCTTTGGCAATCTTGCCTTAGTTTCAATAGGGTTTAAGTCCTTGGGAGGCAAACCTCTGATCTGATAGCATTTGAAGTTTTCATTATTTTCCTCCAGTGGAGCTAATTAACTTTATCTCTTAATGTAAAGAAGTTTGATAGTTTGTAGTATTGTAGAAACTCTCCTACTTTCTGTATATCCTTCGTCAGTTTTTGTGGGTCCTCAATTATGCTATACTTTTGATCTCAGTAAATGAGAAACGTTCTATACTAGCAGCATCTATCTCACCAAAGGTTTTTCTATTAGCTCTTAAGAGAATTTGTGGAAGATCTTATTACAAGCAACCAGAATAGAATCATGGACCTTATGTTGTCTGTTGACAATCAGGTGTCAGTAATCCAGTCCTGTTTTGCTATTTATTCAGTGGATCCATAATCATTTTATGATGGTCAGGATATTCATTAAAGGCATTTTACTGTCTTTTTTAGCTTTCATGCGATTGGTTTCCTGTAACACTTGATCTTCTTTGTTTGTCCCTGAGAACCTCTCCTTCTTCCCCACCCTGTGTAACTTGTGCAATTTTTTTCTGTCTTTATTAGGATGTGGAGCTGGTTATCTTGGCTCATGTCATAGCTGGTGCACTTATACTGGCTTAAATTGGCTATATCTTCACCCTTTGTATTAGTCATCAGGAGAAGCCTATATTATATCTATGAACATTAGAATTTTTAACCTACCTAAAAAGAATATTTAGAACACTCATCTCTTATTTTCGATCTAAAAGTATTTTTTGCCTACTTTTCTTTACTGTTCTTTTACTATTTTCTTAATTAACTCTAAAACTTTGTTGTTCAGTACATACACATTTAGAGGATTGACCTCTATCATTTTTTGTTTTCTCTTTTCTCTGTTAATTTTGTTCTGAATTCAACTTTATCTTGTATTAACATTCTGCTCCTTTGTGTTGTTGTTGTCTGTTGTTTGCCTGATATATGTGAAAACTAAAAACGACAACCTGAATATAGCATAGTGATTACTAGAGGTTGGGAAGGTTTTGGGGAGGCGGGAAAATTGCATTTGATCCATGCATGCTGATTGATAATGTTCTTTTTTCATCTTTGTTCTTTCTCTTATTCTCTCTATCTTCTCTGCAGAATCCATCCCTTTACTGTCAGTTTACTTATATTGATGACAGTGTTGTTGTTTTTTTATCAGTTCTTTTATTATATATTAGATTCACTTTGGAATGATTATAAAAGGATGAAATATAATTTTTTTTAAAGTTAGTCCTTATTACTTTTTGGATTAGCCCATGTCAGAGAAAACATTCAACCTTGACTTCTTGGGACTGGCTTATATAGCTTAGCATGGTAATTCTCAGTTCTATCCACTTGCTCTTGTTTTGGAAACCCACTCATGGAATGGTGTACTTGGCTTCATCCTTAATACATACTGCCAATCTGTTAACTTTAACATATTTATAAAACTAAGAATTTGCAAGTTTTAAACTACTGATCCTTAAAGGAAAATACAAAAATGAATTTGGAAATTTGAAACAAATACTGCGTCATACAAGAATAAGGCCCTGATGATCATTTTAATGGTTGATCTTTGTGCTCTGAAAAATTATTTTGGAAGGAGAACTTTGATACAATAAATACAATTTTTAAAATGAAAGTTTATATAGTATTTTCAGTTATATTATAAAAGTGCACACAATAAAGATTGTCATTATGTCATTTTTTGACTCTACTTGCATTTTAACCTTGGCTCTTGAACAGCTTTCTTTGCCTTTACCATATCGACGAGCTCCTTATTCGTTTCATGCAGTCCTTCTTTGTCCTGCCAGGAACTGCTTTGGCTGTTTTTTCCCATCTTTTAGGTGTATTGACTGGGTATGTTTTTCAAAGCTTCTTCCAAAAGCTTCTGTTCTTCCGCTGTCCAAGGGTTGAAATCTGTGCAGGGAACTTCAAATCGTTCTGAAGGTGTTGCATTATTTGCTTGAGGTACCACTCCTTGTTCTTTTTTAAATTTATTAAAAACTCTTTTGTTTATGTCACCTTTTTGATGAGGGTCAAGTTTCTGAAGACTGTTTGCTTTGCCAGTAACATCTTTGGCATTTTTTTTTTTTTTTATGCCAGAAGAGGAATGTATGTTCATATAATTAGCAATAACTTCCCATCTTGAATTGTTCCAGCAGGGAAGATATTCAGTTTTAATTAGCAATTGCAGATCACTTCTGACCAATTTTTACTGCTACTTCCACCTCCACCAGTTGATTTCTCTGCATTTTCCGATGCTTGTCGCATATGAGCCTCAACTTCCTCTTTTTCTTTTCTCATTTGTTCATTTATTTCTTCTGTTTTTCCAGAGCAGCCTTTCCTACTTCCTTTGTAGATGATGTGAGTGTTTCATTCAAGCACTATAAGCTTGCTAGTTCAAGGCGATCACAAGTTTTTCCACTTCTTTTATCATTTTATCCCATTCTGCCTCATTATCTGAAAAAGTGATTCCAGGTCTTGCATGAATTACGAAGTTTTTGCCTCTCTTTTTTAATAGCTTTTTTCTTCAAATGATGAATTCATATCACCAAGTTTAGGGACATTTTTTTTTTTATTTGACCATCTGGAATTCCTTTCAAACACTGGAGGAAACACTTCAAAGAAATTATTTTTTGCTTCACTTTTAGAAGGAACTGAGTTACCAAAAGTAGGATCTACACTGTTAAATGCTGTCTTTTCACTGGATCAGATAACATTTCCTAAGCTTTAGTTATACAAGTGAAGTAATCCTTGTCTCCTTTTTTTATTAGTTCACCGTCTGCTTTCCATTTGTGTGAGTGATATTTTAAGACCATTGCTTTCTCTCCTCTTACCCCAATATCCATTCTCTATAGTGGAGAGCAGAACATTCTCGAGCTGCTTTAATCTGTCTCTGTGTAGCTTTGTATCTTACATGGCCAAGTCCAAGCACTGCATAATGATCTTGGTTCTTCCATTCTTTCGGATCAAGTGTTTTCAGCATGGGAAATCTTCCAATGCAATTCCTCATCTACTGATTCCTATGGTAACTCTTTCTTATCCTCAGTTCCTGAAAAGAGGCAGAAACATTTCTGCTTCTCCTCTTAATAAAAACTTCAAACCATCTTCCCACAGGTTCAACTTGACAGAGTGCAGAGACAGAGGTCAGAGCATGGATGATGGCGGTGCTCTGACCGTTTGAGATGCTCAAAAGTCTTGTTTTCAGTTTTAAATGTATGCTCTGTTTGATTAAGCCTGTTGTTGAAGTTGTCCATTGTGGCTTTATTGACTTATTTGTAAGCTCATTTCTAAGATTTCTATTCAGTTGTTTTTCGAGATCCTGTTGTTTTTGCTTAATTTCTTATGTATTGTTATTCTGTTTTCATTCAGCTCTCTGGATTTTCTTGAATCTCATTGAGCTGCTTCATAATCAATTTTAAACTTCTTTATCAGGCATTTTGTCCATTTCTTTGGAATATGTTCTAGAGAGTTACTATGTTATTCTGGATAAAGTTTTTTATTAGACTCCTGAATTAGCATTTTCACACTGGTGCTTCATTTATCTACCACTTATGGGCTGGCCTTCATAGTATCTTTTTCCTGAAGATATATATGGAGATATTAGTTCAGTTTGGGCTTTTTAGTAGTTTTTTAAAAGTTTTTTAAACTGTAATTAATGACTGAGACACAGTGCATATTATACTGGCAAAGACCCACAGTCTTTGCATGCTATTCATTGTTCAGAATTCTAGCAGATCAGTCAGGTGTGAAGCTCTCAGCAGTGGTAGTAGTTTCCCTGTCTTGATGATGCAGGGTTTTTTTTTTTTTTTTCTGTTCCTGTTGATGCAAGCTTTGTTATAGCACAAACTATTGGAAGTGGTAAAGAGCCTGTGGTAGTAAGGAATCTGAAACATCTGCCCTCAGATTAAGTACTGGTGGTGGCTTAAATGTTCCTGGAGAGTGGTTGTGATAGGAAACACAGAATCCCTTTCTTAACCCTGTCAGCATCATGAGTTCAGATATATTAAGAAAATTGGATGAGATTTGGAATCATGGTGTTCTTCCGTATCTCTTCAGGAGCTGGAGGAGCTGGGGTTTTAGCTGGGACCAGGGTTTTCCTCCTCTGCCCTTTTAGAGGCAATGGTTGTAGCTGGACATCTAGACCATCTGGCATTCAGTTGTATATAGTACAGCAATCGGAAATGTGGCATTCACTCAGTCCTTTCAGCAACAAATGCCTAAGTAAGGAACATGTTGGTAGCTATCTGCTGTCCTAATGTTGGCTAGTCCACATATCACTGGCCATGCCTTTTATCTCAAAATACAGGTACCCTGATCTGACTCTCAAGGTCATGTCTTACTTTCATAATGTCTGTCACCTGCAGTGCAGACGCCCAATAGTACTGGGGTCAGTAGCTATGTTATGCTGAGTTCACAGGATTGTAACTCTCTGAGCCAATATAGTAGACCTGAAGGGGTTTCAGACCCTAGAGCAGTATCAGTTTGGACAATAGCATACTTTCATAATAACTCTTGCCCGTAACAGCCTAGGGATTTGCTAGGAAATAATATGAGATCCATTCCCAAAGTAAAGATATTGTTCCAGTTCCAGGTTACTCCTAAAAATGAGCTGCATTCCTTTGAGGAATGTGAAACTCTCCAATAATTGGCAGAATCCTCACTTGGTAGAGTTTGCAGGTATTCTTATGTTCAATCTTATAAAAAAGGGGAAACTCCTTCCCTGGCTGAGAGCCAGAGTGATATATGATGGGGTATTTTTAGTTCTCTTTCTATGCTGTCATCCTAGTTGAGTCTTATTATAAGGTTCCAGTCTCTCTCATGCTGATTTCCAATGCTCTTCATGGTCATTTACCTCAAAATGTATGTAAACTCCTAAAACTTTGGTTCTTCTTTGTGGAGGTAAGTGCTAGCCACCACTATTTAGACATTGTAAACCTTATCCAATTTGCAGTGTTGTATCCCTTCATTCTTTTTCAATTTGTGAAGAATAACCTGCTTTTTAAATTGTTGTTTTTCTTAAACTCCCTTAAATAATTTTTATTTAACTTTGAGACACTTAACCATGTGTTTTAATGTGGACTTCTTTAGATTTATATTATTTGAATTTGAGTTTCTTTAATAGTTTATGATTGCGTTAGATTTGGGGAAATTCTAGTCATCATTTCTTCAAATACTTTTCTCTTTCTTGTATTCTAATATCTTACAACTTAAATATTGGATATTTTTGTTCCCTTTCATTTTTCACTCCACTTTTTCTCAAACTATGTGATTTGTGTGTGTACTGTGTGTGTGTGTGTGTGTGTGTGTGTGTGTGTGTGTGTGTGATCTTTAAACTTGGGCTTTATGCCATTTTTTTCATTGTCTCACTATTGTTTTGTTTTCCTATTGTATTTTTTTAGCACTAAAATTTAATTTTGTTCTATGGATACTTATTACAAAATCTTTTATTTCTGAAGGTTTATTTCAAGTGTGCTTATAATCACTCATTGAAGAATATTTGTTATATCTACCTAAAAATCTATTAAATGCAACCTGTGTCTTAACATTAGATTTGTTGATTTTTTATTAAAGTTGAATATTGTCTTTATTTTTTATGTAATTACTTATATCCGAAATCTGGACAAGTGGGATATATGATATGGTAATATAAGATACACAGAAAATATCAGAACATTGTAAATTTTCTATTTTAGTGGTTTCCTAGTAAAACTTGAGTAGGAAGAAGAAGGTTGATTTTTTACCTGGTAAGGAATTAATCACTGGTGCCTTTCATTGATACTGAGATGGTGAATGCCTTGTTACCACTGTTTGGGAATATAAGTCCAATCTCCATGTCTTCCATAGTGGAAGTGCTGTGGAGTGGTGCCTTGCTACCACTCAGTCATACTGATAAAAGTTCAGGTTTTATCAGTATAAATAAAAAGTTCAGATTTTATCAGTAAATCCTTTGATGGAATGCTGATTTATTTTCATTTGTTATTTTGTTCTTTTTTATCATATTTAGATTTATATTATTTGAATTTGAATTTTATTATTTACTTACTTTTATTTAGCCTTCATTGACACCACAGAGAGGGAGGAGGGCAGGACCTTTCATTACCCTTGAGTCAGCATGGATGTTCGGCTTCTTTGGTTGCTTCTAGAGACCCTGTGGACTTAAAGGCGATAAAACAATTTGTTATTGCTGGCAGGAGCCAGCATGAGACCATGATAGCAAGGAGGAGAAGTATTACATAATGTGGAATAGAAAAGTAGAAGATAAGAGAAATGTCTTAGCACAGATGGAGGGATGAAATTTGGGTTTCCAGTTAGTCTTATTAAATAAATGGGCACCTTTAGTTATTTACTAGTGTTCATTGCATTACTATCATTCAATTCCAAGTTTCCAAGTTCATCTGCCTCTTTTCACATTTTGCAGTCTCTATATTTTTAATTATGACCATTAAACAAGTCCCCATTTCTTCTTTTCTAAGCCCCGGTAACCATTCTTCTGTTTTTGTTTCTATTATTTGACATCTACAGATAATTGATATAAATGAATCCAAATATATATATATATATATATATATATATATATATTTAAATATAAATATATATATATTTAAATATAAATATAATTTATATCCTATTTGTAATATATATATTACAAATAGGATATAAATATTCTTTCTGTTTATCCATCAAGGGACGTTTGAGTACTTCTACCTCTTGGTTATTGTGACTACTGCTGCTGTGGACATAGGATGGAAATATCTCTGTACTCTGTTTGGGGGTGTATGCATTTCTTTTTTATTTTTTTATTTTTTAGTTGTTTTTGGACTCAGTGCCCCTTTATTTATGTATTATTTATTTATTTATCTACTTATTTTTAATGTGATACTGAGGATCAAACCCAGGGCCTCACACATGCTGGACAAGCATCTACTGCTGAGCCACAATCTCAGCCTCTCTTAGTTTATTTTTTATTGCTGTAATAAAATTCTGAGGCTAAGTAATCTGTAGAGAATGGAGGTTTATTTAGCTCTTGTTTATGAAAACAGTAGGAAATCGAAAGACATGGTGCCAGAATCTGTTCAGCATGTGGTAAAGGCCTTCTTGCCAAAATTGGCATGGTGGAGGGTATCACAGCAAACCAGATCAAACGAGAGAAAACTTCTCTTACAACAAATTCACATAAAAATCAATTAATATATTAAGGAGAGCGGAGCCCTTAAGACATCATCTTCCAAAGGTCCTGCCTCCAAATACCATTAATGTATGACCTTGGAAATTGAGATTTCAACACATGTATTCTGGGAGACAATGTTTGAACCATAGTAGTATCCAAAAATAGGATTATTAAATTTTATCATTTGATAATTCTATTTTTAGAGTCATTTTTTTCATATGAAAGTTTCATGTGTTGAAATTGGTTGAATATTCATAATGTATTTTAGATATGGGACTGAAGTCTAGATATGAAATTTATTTTATACACACACACACACACACACACACACACACACACACAGCCTAAAACTAATTTTATACATTATTTTTAGTCTATCATTGTGATTTTGACCCTTCAGGGGTGGTGCATTGTAGGATTTTACACTTAAAGTCTCATGTCTGTGTTGAAAAATTTTAGGTTTTAAGTTTCTGATTTTTACATTAAGGATGCATAGACTGCATTACAGTGTTGATATTAATTTTTCAGCCCATAAGCACAGGATGGCTTCCCATTTATATAGGTTTTAAATTTTTTTTGAACAAAAAAATTTTAGGGCATATTTTAAATTTTTCTTTTAGTACTGGATTGAATTTATAAGCTATGCCACTGAGCTTTTAGATTTTTTTTTAAATAACTATAAGAAAAAGTTTTCTCTTTGTTTCTATTTCACTACAAGTTTTTATTAGGAATGAATGTTAAATTGAGAAAATCATAAACTTTTTTCTTTAATCTACTTATGTATCTTAATTTTTTTGAAGTTAATTTTATGTTCATAATTCTAATTGTTGTGCTGTTACTTTGTTTAAATTTATGATTTTGTCATATATGACAGTTTCTTTTTTTTAATTTTTTTTATTTTTACCATATGAATGGTAGGGCTAGTTCTCACATTAAGGACAACAGCACTTTTAATGAATTGGTTAGCATACTTAATTTTAAATTAAAATTGCTATTTTCTTGATTTTTTTTGTTGTTGTTGTTTTTAGTTATAGATGGACACAACACCCTTTTTGTATTTATTTGTTTTTATGTGGTAGTGAGGATCAAATCCACACATGCAAGGCAAGCACTCTACCACCATGTCACAAACCCATCCTAGTCTTTTGACTTTTTAATTTCTCATATTTCTGCTTGATTGCTTGATTCTACTTAATAAGTTTACTTTGTTTCAATTTTTATAATGGCCAATTTTGAATATAAAAACAAAGAAATTTAAAATATTCACTATGGGTTTTTGAATCTGTGTCATCTTTGTTTTGTTTTCCTGTATTTCTTATATGAGTCCTACTAATATTTGAAGTGAAAGCAGTTAGTCTACTTTGCATATTCTTTTAAAATAGTACCTTATAATTTCTTTAATTGTATTTAGTTTTCATTATTTTATGCCTCCCTGCTGTTTTATTTATTTACTCATGAGAGAAGACTTGACTGTTGCTTAAGCTGACCAGGAACTTGAGGACTGAGGTGATCCTTATGCCTTAGCTTTCTAAATGGCTGAGACATGTGTCACTGCACCTGGCCTAATCCTTAATATTTATTTATTTTTTCTTGTAATGATAAATGAATGTGCTCCTGGAATAAGATTCAAACTATAGGCAGGTTGAACATGGATGGAGGATATATTTCACTAGGAGCATACTTTAGAATACTAAGTCTTGTCCCTTTGTCTCTTCCTCTGTTTCCCTGCTGCCATGAATTGAGCAGTTTTTTCCCTACCATTATCTGCCTCATTTCATGTCCAGAGCAAATGAGCCAGTTAAGAATAGACTTTAATAAACTTCCAAAATGAAGCCAGAATAAGTCTTTCCTCTTCTAAATCATTTTTGTTAGGTACTTGTCACACCGACAAAAATTTGATGCATAACAAAAAACAAGTATGCCTTGTTCACCAATAAATAAATAAATAAGTAAATGTTTTCCTTAAGAAGAGGAAATTGAGTTTGTTACCCAAGTACTTTATGTCAAGTGTTTTGGTGAAACAGGCTCCAAGATTTGTAAAAAAAAAAATCCATGGACCAAGAACTAAAAGAAAACAGAAGTATCTCAAATAGAAAAATGTGAATAAAGATGCAGAAGTAATAAAATATTATTTTCTTTGAGATGGTCGGAGTGGTACCCAAGACTTCATATATACCAGGCAAGAGCTCTAATATTTAAGAATGTTCAATAACTAGAATTACTAGAAAATATGTAAGGAAAATTAGCTCATTCATGAAATCATAAGATATTGGGTAATGTAACTAAATACATTGGTAATATTCATGAAGATATTAACATTATCAAAAAATAATAAAATTAGAATTTATTTCCAAAATTTCTTTTTGTTTTAAATTTTGTCTTTGTCTTTTCACTTACTGTAAGAAAAGTAGCTAGGCTGCAGTTCTCAAATCTCTTCAGCTGATAACCAAATCCACTAGTTCTTTGCCAGTTTTTAACCAGGTTTATTACACTTTTACTTCAGTATCCAATGATTCATTCTTCAGATACATGCAAGAATTCACCAGAAGCATCTTTAAACATCCATATTTCTGCCATGTAGGCTTTTTCCATCAGTATTTTAAAACTCCTGATCTTCACCCAAGCAGCCTTCTGAAGCGGGCATATATATCTATATATGTATATATGTATATATGTATATATCGATATATATATATATTTTTTTTAAGTATTTGTTAAGCTGAACCTCACTTTTTGGGAATGTGGGTACCAGGAATTGAACTCAGGAGCACTCGACATTAAGCCTCACCCCCAGCCCTATGTTGTATTTTATTTAGAGACAGGGTCTCAACCGAGATGCTGAGTGCCTCACTTTTATTGAGGTTGCCTTTGAACTCTGGATCCCCCTGCCTTACTTCCTGAGCCACTAAGATTGCAGGCATGTGCCACTGTACCTGCCTGGACCTCACTTCTTGTTAACCAAAATCTGTATTATTGGTCTTCAGAGAAACATACCCAATAGGAAGGATTAAGTTACTAATTATCTTAAATATATCTATAAAGCCACTGAGGTGTTCCAGTTCATTAGGATATCCTGTGAAATTTACATGTAACAACTTTAAGCTATAATAGAACATAAATTATGTAGGGAAATACTGATTGTATGCTAGAATACAGACATAGAAACATCCTTGCCTAAGTATAAATACAGTTTGCAATAGATATACAGAAAGCATTGTTCAAAAAATAAGAAAAGTAGTTTTCAGCAGATTTGTTCCAGGGTTCTCTGGGGATACCCAAATCGGCAGATGTTTAAGTCCCTTGTATAAAATAATACAGTATTTGCATAAATCCATACATATCCTATCCTGTTATCTCTAGTTTACTTACTATACCTAATACTGTTAATCTGTAAACAATTGTTCGGCTTCGTTATTTAGGGAATAGTAATAAGAAAAAAGCCTGTACTCAATCTATACTGTTTAGTATAGATAGAATTTTTGTTTCAAATTTTTTCAAGTCTGATGGGTTGAATCTGTCAATGCAGACCCTTTAACTAAAGAGCTGGTGATGTAAACACTGAAGTCCTCTATGAAAGAACAAATTAGAAATTTGCTCCAATATTAAGAAGTGGAAAGCAGATGGTTATATGAAAGAGACAGCATAACCCAGCATATACCAGTTACTTTCAAAAGCTTGACTTCTATTCATAGTGAGAGATATTTTATATACTCATCCTTCCACATACAACAGGAAAAGCCTAAATTATTTTAAAGAGAGTGCTTGTAGACAAGTGGATGTTAAAGGAGCTTCTGGTGAAATTCTTAGATGTCATGAGGAACCTGTTATTAAGCACTGCAAGAAAAGCAATTCTTGTTAAATTTTAGTGAAGATCTTTACTGACTTGTGTTCTAGTGTTTTCTGATAGAAGTGATGTGTGATGTACTTGGATATAAGCTGAAAAAAATTTCTAAACAACACTTTGAAGTTGAAGCTTAGGTTCTTTTTGCTGTATAAAGTAAAATATCAGAAAGCAGATAATATGAGGTCAAAATTGTTAAAGACCTGGAACTTTAAGAATTGGAAAATTGTAGCTCATTTAAGCAAATTCTAAACTTTAAATAGTAAGGGAAACTGTGTACTTGAAGTAACATCAAGAGTGTGGCTGGCTACTAATTTGCAAATATACAAAATTCTAATTTATAGATCCAGTTAGCACACCATTTTAAATATTGATATTTTGAATTGACTCATACACAAAAAGGAAAAAAATAAATCAGATCTTTGAGATTCTTTAAGATGACCCAAAAGTAAGTAAGAGGTAATCTTAAATCAGAGACAAAATTTTAACCTTAATACTGTTGTGGTAGATTTTGGATCTAGATGGTACCCAAGAATTCTTTCATTCTGATTTGCTCCTTGGGAATGAGAGTATCTATTGTATATCTGTACTGCTACTGCGTCCTGGAAAAATAACTTTTCCATTTTGCCTGCTGCAGATTAAATTTACTTCAGGATGGATAGTAATTCACACATACTTGATTTAGATAAGAATTTGAAATTAAGAGTTATGATAATGAGTAAAGACTTTTCAGGACTAATAGACTGAATGTATTTTTTCATGTGAGAAAGGACTTGAATTTGAGGGAACCAGAGTAAAATATTATACATTGAAATGCCTGTCCTCCCATGCACTGAGTGGCAACCTGTAAAGACAAGTGGCATCTAGAACCCAGTAAACTTAGAGTGTGTCCTCTTTGGAAGTTTATAACGAGGTAATTAAAATAATAAGGGTGGGAAGGCTTGTTCCTACAACAAAGTAGAGAGAGAGATCAAGGACGAAAGGACTTCTGGCATTTAGTA
Organism: Ictidomys tridecemlineatus; assembly: GCF_052094955.1. NCBI lineage: Eukaryota > Metazoa > Chordata > Mammalia > Rodentia > Sciuridae > Ictidomys > Ictidomys tridecemlineatus. Next base: position 6,326,983 of record NC_135494.1, on the reverse strand, counting down.
TTGTGAGAAAGAAAATAAATTTCTCATTTGAGCCACCCAGTAGTATTGTTATGGCAGTCCTCACAAACTCTTGTTTTCAAATTTTGGTGTATAACAGAATGAATTTCATATACTGAAGTGTGTTTCTTCAGAACTAATTTCTTTTCCTTCAGTAATGTGAAGGAAAAAACCCTTTTTCCCCATCATGTTCTGGAAAAAAACAAGTAATTTTTGTTGCTTTAAAACAGTATCAAAATCTTCATTTCTACTTAATACAGAGTACTTTATAATCTGACACATCAGATATGTGCATGAAGTACATAAAAATTTATCTTGTTTTGCAGTTAGGTATTTTGCATTCAGAATATATATTTTATAATTTTCTGCTTCTGCTTTCTGTTTAAATTTTTCTTCATTGTGTTTAACAACAAAACACTTTAGAAAGTTTCCACTCTTTCATTCATTTTTTTTTTCATCCTTACATAAAGGATTGAACCCAGGACCTCAGGCATTCTAGACAAATGCTAACCATAACCCAGGACCTCAGGCATTCTAGACAAATGCTAATCATACCACTTAGCCATATTCTAGGTCCCTTTTAACCATATTCACATTTTTGAGAAATAATGTTTAGAAAAAAATGTTTTGAGACATAGTCCCACTAATTGTCCTGGCTGGCCTCAATTTGTAATTCTCCTGCTTCAGCATCCTAAGTAGCTGGGATATAAGTGTGCACTACTACAACTAGCTTTCTATGGGATTCAAGGCAAGCACCAAGTATACATTTGGTACCTTATGTATTCCATAAATTCTATAGACCTTTCTTAATACTAAGGCAATTATCAGTGAAATCAATACAGATGCACAAGGCCCTGGTTTTATGCTTATCATTGGAAAAAAAATTAAAGGTCAGTAATGTTCTTTAAAACACAGGTAGCTAGGCTGTCTTGTGTGGTGGTATAAGTGGTAGAGCACTTGCCTACCATGTGTGAAGCCTTGGGTTGAAGAATCCCAATTAACACACATACACACAGAGCAACACAGTGGTGACACCAGCTGTAATCCCAGCAGCTCATGAGGCTAAGGCAGAAGCTAGCTTCAAGCAATTTAACAAGGCCCTAAGGCACTTCAAGGAGACCCTCTTCCTAAATAAAATAAAAAGGGCTGGGGATGTGGAAGGGCTCCTGATTTCAATCCCTGATGCCAAAAGAAAAAGCTACAAAGGAATGGGAAGACTTGTATATAACCCATGTATACATTGTGTTGAAATGAAGATCTCTTCTTTTTCAAGATTTAGGTTAAAAAAAAAAAAGTGTCACAATCTTTGTAAAAAAGTATCACTTGTCTGAACTATTCCTGTTCTTTTAAATTAGGAAGCCATACCCTTTTCTTTGTTTCTAGGTGCTTTACAGAAATGATCATTTAATGGTCTAATAATCATGAAGGGGCTGACAAGAAACTTAGCAGTGTTTGTTTGTTGAATGGATGCCTAAAATTTAATGAATTATGTGAGATTGCACCATATCATTAAATGTAGATCTTCAGGCCAGGAGCAGTGGCTCCAGTGGCTGAGGCAGTAGGATCCTGAGTTCAAAGCCAGTCTCAGTACTAAGCAACTCTGCAAGACCCTGTTTCTAAATAAAATACAAAATAAGGCTGGGCACATAGCTCAATGGTCAAGTGCCCCTGAGTTCAATCCCCAGTAATCCCCATCCCCCACCCAAAAAAAAGAGTAAATCTTTGAAAATACTTCAATACTAGTTATTTGAAAAGTATTATCTTTCAGTTATACATATTCTCAGTTTGAAAGAATTTTCTATAAAGATATTTACAATTTGGGGGAAACAGAGTAGTATTTTGAAAATTATGTTGTCAGGTTTTTTTTCAAGTATGTTGGCTTCCTTTTCTAAAACGTTTCATGATTTTAAGAAGACTGAAGGTAAGGATACGAATTCCAGTTTTGAAGAAAGGTATGGTAGAAAACTAAAATGCATGCCTTTACATTCATATTTTGCGCCTGTATGCTATTGGCTCTATTTTTATGTTGTTTGAATGTCTTTTTCTAACATTTAGATTTATAGTGAAGTGTAACATGCAAAAATCAAGATGTTGTCTAACAAGATAGTGTTGTAACTTTCTACTAGTAAGTTTAATAGTTTGGATTCCAGTGTGCGCCTGAAAAATTGAAAGTCACAACACAAAATACATGATTTTGGAATTGATCACTGTTGTCTGATCAACTTTCCCCAGACTTTTTTAAGAAAACCTTATAAGTAGTTTACACACACAAAAAAGAATTTAATAACAGTTTTAAGGAAAGGCAGGGAACGATGTTAAATCTTACATTATTCCCCCTGCACTGATGAAGGAAACATGGGTCTTAGGGCCTGCAAACAATTCAAGCTGGCAACAGGGGTCTGGACTGGAGCTCAGAGCGGTAAGTCTTTGGCAAGAGGACCCGGACCACGGATATGGTGGGGAATTGCCTAGATCGCCTGAATACCGCGGGTTCAGCGGACCCCCCGCGTGGACTTTACTGGCGGTCGAGGCCAGGGCGCGTGCCGCGCTGCAAGCGGAAGGGAGCGCGGAAGAGGGAAAGAACGTTGTGACTTAGGCCTCCAGAGACCTCGCCGCGGCGAGGCTGCTGGGCTCCCGGGTCGCGAAGCGCCTGTGGGACCCACCGGGCGGAGGAGGGGTCCATATACCCTTCCGCATTTTCCTGGGTCTCTCTCCCGGGCGGTGACGTGACGTGCTGACGGCGGGCCCGAGCCGGGTAGCTGGGCCGCTTTTTGTCAGCTCCGAGCTCGGCCCCTCCTCCCTCCCTCCGCCCTTCCCAGCAGCCGGAGCCCGGCCCAGTGCTCCAGAGAAAGGCCGTCGTGCAGCACCCGCCACCGTCCCTGATTGCTTGTACGCCGGTCTGGTGAGTCTCGGGTGTTGCCTTGGCCGTGGGGCCTAGTGCACGCGCAGCGGCCCGGTCCTGGCCTGGTCGGCGGCCCGCAAATCGCCCCTAGGCGCTAGGCCGGGCGGAATGGCGCGCGGCCCCAAGCAGGCCACGCGGAGGCCGCAATGCCTGGTTGTCCCTAGCGGCAGCGAAGACGCGCTCTTAAGAGGTTCTAGATTGGGGAGGGGCTGCCCGGTGTTCAAAGGATCTCTGGTGGGCACTACTGCGGACCACGGCCACCGCGCGGGGACTAGGCCTGGCTGGGAGGCGACGGGTGTAGGCCTGGAGTAAAGGCCGCGGACTGGCTGGGCGGATTTCGCAATGTAAATTTCGCGGGGGAGGGGGCAAGATGGCGGCGGCTCGGGCCTTAAGCGCTGAACGACTGGGCAAGTTGAGGGGTTGGAGGCGCGCCATCTTGAAGGAAGTGTCTGGGAAGAAAATTCCGCTATACTCTTTAGGGTGTGAAAGAACAGGCTGCGGCTGCTGGCTCCTAGCCCCGGATTCCCTGCGCGGAGACGTGTGCGCGCGCAGGGGCGTGCTCGCTCTTTTCTGTGCCCTCAACACTTGCTGCGGTGGGATTTCTGGCGCACTGTAGCCCTTCCTCCCGCCTCCAGTGCGTTTCTGCTGAGCAGCTGCAGTCTGCTATTACTCTGCCCAAGTTAGCTCTTTGCCCCAAGTCCCAGAGGCTTTCCTGTCTCACATGTAGACACCTTAGTTCTTGGGTCGGTGTCAGCAGTAAACCCCACAAAGTAAAACCATAAATGAGCATTAGAGTGACAGAGAAGGTGGATTTCCTCTTTAGTGGCATTTCGAATACATTAAAAAATAAAGTTTGGTAGTCATGATCTGTAGAAGAAAAGGGCAAGTTGTACAGCACGAAAGCAAAGGAGTAAAGCCTTTTTCCAACAACTGTATTTAAATAATTTGTAATCTTATGTACAGTTAATTTTTTTGCTTAGAAAAGATTGGAGAAGAGGCACATTTGCTTATTGGACAACTAAATGTATAAATGTGATTTGCTGTGCCTGAAATGGTATTATATTTAGTTAAAAAGTCTTAACTCCTCAAATATTTTTGATTGCATAATATTTGATTGCACTCAAAGCCCAGTGTTAGTTGATAGAAGATTGAAAAGAAAGATTCTTACACTGCAGACGTGAGGCAGAAAGTTCTTGTTGGGTGTTTAGAGGAGGAGGAGATTTCCATTTGGATCACCAGGGAAAGGTTTTAAATGGACAATGGAGTTTTGATAAGTTTATTGAAGAATAAGTAAGATTTGTTAGGCAGAGTTTGGAGAAGGAAAAGAAATATTACAATAGTGAAAGTCTTAAGCAATCTTCTTAGTTTGGCCAAACCTCATGATATAGATTGGAAAGTGGTGACATTTCCCACCAGAAAAGCTTGTGATTGAAAGTAGCAGAATGGTAGCACCCCTGAACAGAACTGAGCAGTTCTGACTCAAGTGGCTAGAACAGTTTCAAAGTTGAGGAATTATGAGAGTTAGTACCAAATTGACTTGTTTTTTCTCTACTTAAAAAATTAAGAATGTGTCTTTTTAGACAATCTCCTGGGTTGCTGCTGCTTGTCCATCCTCAAGTCTCACACCAAATGTCCATTTGCTCATAAGTATTGCACTCAAAATAGTAAGCAAGACTTTATTTACCCTGAATGGTTCAAAAACTACAACAATATTTAAGATTAAGAACAGGTTGAAAAAGTAATATCTGAACTTCGTAAGCTTTCAGTATTCTCAGGCAAATTTTGTCCTAACGGAAGTGGTTATGTGAGAAGAATAACTTTTCTATTATTCCTGAAGCCTCAAATCTGATGCTTTAACTTAGGAAAGTACTAGATGCAGATGGGCAAGGAAACACATAAAACAATTTTGGTTTTTTTCCTGTAATTTTATGATATGGAAACCAAGTTTTCAATTTTTCTAGACTAAAAGATCAAAGAAGTGATGCTTCATGAGCATACTGATGGAATCTGGAGATACTCAGGTGTATTATAACAATCACAGTTGAGAAGAAGCAGTGCATTGCAGAAGTCAAAGCAATTTGTTAATGCATTCTGTTTGTTGACTGTAGAAGTAGTTGCTTTTATATCTTAACAGCTAAAGAACTGTAAAGAAGATAGAATTATATTTTGCACAGTACAGCAGCAAAAAGATGTTCCAGGGCAGCAACAGTGGATTTCCGAGATTAAGGTTAAATTAAACTCAATCGTAAGATGACAGGTAAGTGTAAAACTTTAATGGAGTTTTATCAGAAATAGTTGGACTTTAATTGTTTACACACATAGGTTTGGGTTTTTAGGGGGGTTTTTTTGCCTAAGTGGTGAGCTTAATAATTGGAATAAGTGGTGTAATACCTTATTGACGTTATTTAGGACCAGCGAGGTGTTAGTTTTTAAAATTTAATGTATTTTTCAAGTGCTCCTTTCTTATTTTAATAAATGCAGTGTAGAGCTGATATAGCTCAGTTGGTAGAATGCTTTCCTGGCATACCCAAGGCCCTGGGTTCAATCCCCAGCACCACAAAAAGAAAATAAAATGCAGATTATTTTTCACTAATATTGTTTGTACTTGTGCATGCTAGAAACTAAAATTTCTGATTCAAGATCTTTGAAGTATCTTATTCCTAACATTTTTTTCTTTAATCAAACTGAAATGACTGACATCTAATGTAAATACTTGATCTCTTCTACTTTATGCTTTTCCTTTATTCTACCTAGATTCCTTTTTTTCTTCCTGTTCCTTTAGCTGAAGGGAAATTGCCCTCTGAAGTCACTTTCTTCTGTTATGTTCTTCTGTCTTTTGACATTTGTTATTTGTTATGTCCTACTGCCATTTGTTAGATATACTTACCTAACAAAAATCTTATGTTTCTATTTACTTCTACCAATACTTTTTTTTGTCCCACTTTTTTCCAAATTATATAATTCCAAAATTAGGAAACAGTTCAACAGTGTGTTAATTTGAGTATCAAAAAAATGCGTACTTCACAAACCTTGTGTGTTTTGTCTGCCTGCTGTGGTCTTACAATTTAAACGAAGGATATCCCTTGAGAATGAATCCTTTATCCTGTTATTTTCAGTTTTTCCATTATCCCCCCCCACACACACACACTTTTTTATTATTATTTGTTAATTTTAGGCATACCTGACAGAAGAGTATATTTTGAAATACAAAGATGGAATATAATTTATTCTAATTAGTATTCCACTCTTGTGATTATGCTTGATATGGCGTTTGACTAGTAGTGTACTTCTATATGAAAGTAGGAAATGTATATCCTAATTCATGTTACTAGTTCTCCCATTCTTTACTTTGTGCGTTATCATTTTTACCCTTTTATTTAGCATTTGAAGTTACTTACTGAACATTGCCTTCCCTACCTCATTGACAGCATCATTGACTGATACCAAATTTATTTTACAAATGGCATGTGCCCAGTAATATTCATTAAAAATACTTTTACATCAGAGTTCCTAAAATAGCTGTGTGCTTCATCTGTTTCTACTCTAAACTCTGAATTTTTCAGGCTTGTTCTTATAGAATAACTTAGATATTGTTTTAGCATTAAGTCTATTATAATCCAGTATTTTTTGAGGTCTTCCCTAAACTTTGAAAATCTTAATTATTTATTCCTCTTTGTATTTCTAGCAGAATGATTCAGCCCATGAACATTATTTATGAAAATATACTTGAATAATTTGAATTGAGAAATATATATGGAGTTTGAGTGGGTCTTCCTTGACTAGTCAGATACTATGTTCTAAATAGTATAAATATTAAGATGTATCATATCCATTTTATGTCCACATATGATCAAATCACAGAACTCAAGAACATTATTTTCTCTACCATGTCTTCATCTCAGTAGACAGGAATGTGAGCAGCCCATTCTTAAAGGAATAAAATTATTTTTCAAAGCAACATTTTAACAATATAGGTGCCTTAGAGCTATAAGATATGATGTGTAAATAATACATTGGAAGCCTATTTTGTGTGTGTGTGTGTGTGTGTGTGTGTGTGTGTGTGTGTGAATGTGAAGAAAGAGCGTAGGTCCTTTGACATGCTAGGTAAAATACTCTGCACCTGCCTACATCCCAGCCCTAAAACCTGGTTATCAAAAGGAATATTTGAAACAAAAACTTAAAAAATTTTTTTTAAATATTCTAAAAGTTAAAGTAACTAATAATATACTAAATATTTAAATTGTAAATTACCTTAAAGATGTTGAAAAGCCGCTACTCTGATGTAACAAAGTATAACATTTTGTTTGATGTTTACTTCTTACCTCTTCTTTTAAAAGAAATAATGTCCTGCAGATCCAATTAAAGAGCTGCCTCATTACTTCCCGTTTCTCTTTTTCCTCAGACCAGTATACCTATGTATGCCCAAGACAATTTATATTTTAATGTTCTATAAAGTTGATATTGTACATGTGATTTTATATATTATTTTTACTTCACTGAGTTTTTCAGACATAGACACATATATTTTCCATATATGACATGGATCTAGTTTGTTCTTGAAATGTGATTTGGATCCCTGGGAAGCTGTCACTGAGGGTGTCTGAGCAGCACACTTTTCATAAAAATACTAAAAAGTTATTTATCTTTCTTATTTTGATACTTCCATGAATATAGTGTACAGTGCAGTTTTGCTGAGACTACATGATAAATGACTTTTCAAAAACTCAATGACAGAAGGAAATAAGGAATCCATCTGACTTAGGAAGATGTTAAACAGACCTAGGATTCGTGGTGTACACCTATAATTCTAACAGCTCTGGAGGCTGAGAGCATCCATCCCTGAGTTCAGTCTACAGTACCCCCCGCCACCCCATGCTCTTTTCCAAAATAAAATAAAAGTTAGAGATTTGCAATAAAGTTAATTTTTTTAATTTCAAAAAATTTTCATTGTAAGTATTGTTTTTATGCTTTCATTTTGTGATTTATTAGTTTTAAGTGAAAAAATGTAATAAGTCTTTTAAAAATTATTTTGCTTAAATTTTTTAATGGTAAATAAATAATGATAGTATAACTTAGAGATAACATAATTGGATAGAGTGAGATGGTCATATCAATTTTATAGTTTAGTTCCCCATGGCTATATTATGGAACCAACCCAAGTGCCCTCCAACAGATGAATGGATAAAGAAAATGTAATAAATATACACAATGGAATATTATTAGGCCCTAATCAAAAATGGAGTTATGGCATCTGCAAGTAGATGGATGGAGCTGGAGACAATCATGTTAAGTGAAATAAGCCAGTCCCCCCAAAACCAGTGACCAAATGTTCTCTGATATGTGGATGCTATGTCAAAATAAACAGGAAAGGGAATTGGGGAGGAGAAGTCACTGGATTAGACAAAGGGGAATGAAGGTGAGGGGAAACAGGAATAGGAAAAACAGAAGAATGAATCCAGCATATCTTTCCTGTGGACATATAAGAAAATATAACCAGTGTTAACTCCATATCTTGTACAACCACAGAACCTGGAAGTTATACTCCATGTTTATATCATATGTCAAAATATATTCTGCTGCAGTATATAACTAAAAGTATAAATTTTTAAAAAAATTTAAAAAGCAAGAGACTCTGGAGTTCTTAAGTTTTTCAAATTTATAGAGCCCCAAGGTGAAAAAAATTGAGAGATCACTAATCTATTAATATTTTATTCAGGTTTATAAATATTATATGGTTTGTTTATCTATTAGGTTCAATTGGGTTGGTTGTGTACAACTCTGAAGCAGTGCTTCTGTGAACATCTTTATACATAATTTTCCTCTCTTGATTCAAGTGGAATTCATCTCTTGTAGTAAATTTCTAGTGTCAGCTTTGCTGTGAATTGTTAAATCATTTTCATAATGCTTGTACTTTGTTCCGACTAAATTGTGTAAATGAGTCTTTATATCATTGCCACAAATTTTAGTTTTTTCCAAATTTGGAGGGATAGAATGTTACATGTGTTAAGATTACTGTTGAGATTGAACTTTGCCACTTGCCCTTCTTGCCCCTGTATATTCAGTCTTTTTCTTTTTCAATAAATATTTACACAAAACTATTCTTGACCCAATATGCCCTTGGTTTGTTAATTTATTATATTGTTCTTAAGTTCCACATAAAAATGATTTACTGATTATATACATTGTAGGAATCTTTTTAGTCTGTGGCTTTCTTTATCCTTGTTTTTAGGGTGTTTTATTGAATAAGACTTAATTCAGAGAAATATCTTTAATTTTTTTTATAGCTTCTAATTTTAAGAAATTCTTTTTCTATCACAAAGTTATAAACAGTCTGGGGTTTTTTTGTTTGTTTGTTTTTTCTTCCTATAAATGTGTTTTCTTTTGATTGGCTGAAATCTAGGGCTTCATTCATGCTGGCCAAGCTATGGTTCATGGTCCTTGTACTTAGTTCCTACTAAATTGTACATGAGGCTCTATATCATTGACAAGAATTTAATTTTTTTGGCAACTTTTTTTTTTTTAAGAACATTAACCTAAAAATTTGGGTAGTATTCTAACCTTTTTAGTTAAGTCTTTTTCCATACTAGTAATAAAATTCAACTCATGGGGTGTGTCAGATTCTCTTATGTGTATTTTACGTTGGTTTTGGTCTCAGTATTTAGCCATGTAGAACAAAAGTTTTGATAAACATTGTCCTGTTGTCCCCATTCCCCCTATGCTATATGTTAAACCCATGCCTACTCAAGGTAAGGCAAGTATTCTTTGCTCAGCTGTCCTCCCAATCAATAAGTCTTTTATTTGTATTTCCATAACATCAGTTTTCATCACCTTCTAGATTGTTATCATAACAATATGTGTACAATTCTAAGATTTTTATTAATATATTAACATTTGCATATCAATTCCCCATGATAAGTTTTTGTGTTTTGTTTTTTAATATGTGAATCTGTAAGGTAGGAACTTATAAACAGGTGAAACAACTAAGTGGTGGAGCAGAATTTGAATTTCACTGTGTAGCCTTTGTTGACTGTATTTTGTATTTTTGCCATTGTGCATAGCAATTTCAAAATGTTATAACCACCATTTCTTACAGTTTATGATAGAAATTCTACTAATTATGCAATGTTACTGAAAAATAACAAGACAATAATACATACATCTTAAAATCAGAATATATTTCACAACTGAAAGAACAATGACACCTAGGTAGTGGTCTTGATGCGTTATCACTGTTCATAGTACTAATGAATTGTTCATTTTGACATCAGTTCAAATGAATTAGATCTTATCCGACAGTTTGCTAATGTGTCATGTGAATTGATCGTTTTGTTATCAACAAAATTTTGTTATTTTGTTATCAACAAAATTGTTATCGACAGAATTGCAGCCATTACTATCACTACAGATCAGATAGAATAATTTAACCTCAGAAAGTTGTAATAAATTTCAGAGTAACCAGAGTCTGGTTTGATTAAATTTATTGCTTAAAAAAGAATTGGATAATTGAGTGTCCACATTGAGTGTCCATTTATTGCCTATTCCTAACTTTGAAAAGAAGCTCCTTCGCATACATTTGTGTAGTCCTAGTTGAATGGTAGGAGAAAATGAATAAGTAAAACAATATTTTTCATCAAACAGGATTATCAGCATCGGGATAATCTTTTACTTGAAAGCAGATTCTACATATTAAGCATGTTTTTATTTAGCATGTTTCATCACTGGCGATCTCATTGTCCAGAGGACTATTGTTAGAAAGAAACAAAGGTTATACAGCTTTTGAGTAGAAATGTGAACCCAGGATAATCACATGAGTTAAATGAAGTTTATCAATTTCCTACATCAATTTCTTCCATTACATTTTTCTTTCTGATAGAATGATTATTTTAAACTCTATAAATTTAAGAACTGTAGTGCATGTAAGATAAAAATTCTAAATGATGACATAGTGTTGATTAGGCAGTGATTTTAAATGTGAGATTCTATTTATATATGTATACACGCATACTCATATTTTTACTATATTAAGAACACATTATTTAGCCATAGAGTGATTGTTTTGTGTTTGTCAAAAAAAAAGGTATTGAATTCCAGCTTTTCATCATGTATTGAGAATGTCATTAGGTTTCCTCTCTGAATATGGTCTATTGGCTTCTTCCTTCTCTTACTGAAAAATGTTACTTTATCAAGATCTGTGTTCTTGCTTAAAATAATGGTTGACATTTGCAAGCACTTGGCTTGGGTTTGATAAACAATAAGTTTGGGGTTGATATGAATAAATTTGATGTTTTGCTTTTTAATGATAATTGGTTTTATAGAAGAAATTGTGAGCACTCTTAATATTAGCATATTGGAATAGTGTAAAATAATTCTGAATTTTTTAAAAATTTATTTACTTATTTTGATGCTCTAGGATTTCCTATAGATTTAAAATGACCTGTTCCTGGGAACTGAACAGCAGCAACAAAAAATTCCCAGGAAACCATTTAGGCTTGAAGTTGTTTGAAAGGGTAACATAGTGTAATTTTCTCAAAATAGTTTTTACTAGAATTGGTGAAGTCTTATCTCTTTGATTTAATACTAGTAACTTAATGTTTCCAAATAGATCTGTTAAATTAATTTTTTTACCCTATACTGGCATAGATTATACATTCTATTACAAGTAGTTTCATTTTTTAAAATAATTATGATTTTTTTGTTTGTTTGTTTCAGTATTCATATTTGTATTGTTCAGTTTTTCTCCTTTGGCTAGTTGACTAGGTTTTAGGTTTTTTCCTCTCTTCTTAATACTTTATCCCACTAAAGGGCCAGGTTTGTTTTTTGGCTTCTTAATTTAACAAGTTACTTGAATCCTTAGCTTTGCTCCCTGTATGTATTCGTGACTGCAAAATAAATGCTTACAGTTATTCATCTTAGCTTTGTACCATAATTTCCTCATGTGCCAAATTCTGTTATAAGTTAGACAAGGTGGTATATGCTTACTGTTCCAGCTGTTCAGGAGGTTGATTAGTTCAAGACCATCCTGGGCAACATAATAATATTTCTCTCATAAAAAAAGAGAAATTCTGTTAGCAGTAGTTTTAATTAGCTTAAGTGTATATTTTTTCCTAGCATATAGGATAAATTTGTGTTTGAAGGATTGGAAAGTAATAAAGTTGATTGAGGAAGCCAGAATCCAAACAAGTGATTTTACAAAAAAATTTTAAAAAGCATATACTTTTCAAAAATTAATGTAGCAAAGAAGTAGTTTATTGTAGTGTTCCCAGGAGATAGTATGGAACAGATCAAGAGCTATAAAATTGTAAATTTTAAATATACTATTTTCTTGTTTCCCAAAAATATATATATAATTATATTTTTAACTTAGAATTATGTTTTTGCTGTTTTGAAAAGCAGAGGTCGCCTACCTTTCACCCAAGAACTAGGGATTGAACTCAGGGCTACATTTCTAGCCCTTTTATTTTTGTTTTGAGACATGGTCACCCTGAGTCCCAAGTAGTAGAATTATAGGATTCTATTACCATGTCCAGTAATGATGGAAGAATGATGTATTTCTTAGATTTCTCTATGCCTTATTTTTCTTAGAACTGCAAATTCTTCAACTATGACTTTTTTGCAGGAAGCTGATGATTTTAGTTTCTGTTCTTTGTAGTCATGAATTTTATAATTTAAGGAGGGAAGTGATTTTGAGATGATGTTCTATGCACTATTGTCAGCAAAAATAATAAAGTTAATAAAGCTACATATAGTAGCACAGTTAAAAGTGAATTAGGAAATAAGAGCTAAGAAAATCAATTAGGAGGGTTGTGTGTGTTCTGTACTTAAAACAAAGGTAAAAGAAATTCTAGATAACTTCAAAGGAAGTATGCAGGTTCTTTGTCATTATTTTTATATACTCTTTTTTTTTCTGAGCCTAAGCCAAGTTTGAAAAATGACATTATAAAATTCTTTAATTTCATTTGTTCATATATTTTACAAAAGCAGAACTTTGTTTTGAGCACTTTTTTTTTTTGTAGATAAGCCTCTTGAGCTTATTATGTGAATTCATTTTTATTACCTTATTGCTGGTACCATTTCAAATTTAACCTTAAGAATAAATTACAAAAATACAATAATACTTATTCACACATATATATACATCTAATGAGAAAGTCATTTTAAGAGACATCATTGGCTACAAAGATCTCAAATATTTATAATTAATGGGAAGTTTAAATTTCCATTTTATAATTTAGTGATCACAAGATTGGAGATTCTATTACATTTAAACATGTAATGAAGATTTATAGCAATTACTTCAATAGTCATAAAATGTGTTAATTCTTAATCCTTGGGTTGCTTCAGGCAACAGGGCCTCTGTGTGTGTATATGTGTGTGTATGTGTGTATGTAAGAAATGTTCTGTATATTCTCAGTAATTTATGTAAGAACTTAAGTTTTGTATATTTTATGTAAGATCACAATTAAAATAAATTTTGAAAACCCAATACACTCTCACCTGTTTGAGCTGCCCTTGTTCTATAGTTGGTGTATATATCACTGGAATATTTTGTGCCTTTTTCTTTTGTCTTGATAGATTATTGATAAATCAAGTAATTTGGACATTTCTAAATGTAAATACCATGTGATACAAAAAATTAATGTTGGGTATACTTTGTTCCCTGGTTTAGGAGCTGGGACTAATGAGCATTAAAGGCCATGGATGAAGATGAATTTGAATTGCAACCCCAAGAACCAAACTCGTTTTTTGATGGAATAGGTATAATTATTGGGTTGTTCTATTTCTCATCTCTTAGGTTTAGAGTTATTTGTCACAAGGGTGAATTCCCAAATAATCTGATACTGATTCATACTCTTATACCCTGTAATCCTTCCAAAGTCTCATAGCCAACTCAGTTTTGTTATGCTGTCTGTATTAAAATATTATTGTTAACTTCAGTTTTTTCTAATTTTCCCAGTTGTTCTAGGTACTGTTAAAAAAGTGTTCTAAGTGTGTTAATTTTATTTCCTTAGTAAGTAGTACATTTTTTACAGTTTCGCTAAACTAAAACAAAGCAAACATATATATATATCAGAATTCTGCATAATAGAAGTATACTTTGGACCAAATTAATTTTTTGTCATAAGGGAGAGATACCTATTTCTTCTTCCATACAGTGTATCAGCCAGGATAAGTTTTTGCTTTTAAAGGCTGTCCTTATTCCTTCTTGTACTCTGTGTGTGGCTCACTTAAGCAATAGTGATTATATTTTTTTTTACACTTTGAATCTCTCTGGTCTGTCCATATATCACATCACCTTAATCCCAGCCAGAAAACTGTGCATATGATTAGATTGGAGCCATTAACAGTGCATATGATTAGGTTGGAGCCATTAAAATAATCTCTCAATCTTAGGTTCATGTCCTTAGTCAGATCTGCAGAATTTCTTTTACCATATCACATACCATATACAGTATCTAGGACTGGGATATGGACATATTTTGGGGACTGTTCTATTTGTTGTTTTCTTTCTACTCATCAAACTTTTGTGTTCTTCCCAGATGTTAAATACATTGACCTTTTTCCAGGGTTCCCATTTTGAAAATAGAATCCAAAATAAGATAAGTGCATAAGTATCAAATAACATCAAAACCAACATCAGTTATTAAGTAAAACATGTAGGATGCAGTTCCACTTCATTTGTTGACCTATAGAACTAAAGTTTTATAAAGAACTATTTCTGACATACAGTGATAAGACAGATTAGGATGTTTGAGGCAAACTGGGTGAAATGGAAGGTAAAATGGGAGTCATCAGCATAAAGAAATTTTGAAATCTGCCTTATCACCTTCTGTATTTCTAGGCCTGATAATAGTTTTTTGTAGACTGTGGCTCCTTCTGAATCTGACTTATTTTTTTCATCAAATATAGCAGGCACTGTAGTCAAATAATTTTTCCACACTGTTTTCTGTCCCTGAAATTTTGGGAATCCTGTAGTCTTTATACTGTACTTTCTCTGATCCTTTCAATAGTAGGTAGCAATATTGCTGTTGGAATAAAATGTTCTTGTGTGTCATGGATATTTCTTGCATTAAGAAAGAGGCTTATCTACAATACTTTTTAAATCAGTTTAATTTCTGTATAAAACATCTTTTTTCTAAAAACACATCTTAATATGAAATTTCTTTTTTTACCTCTCCCACCTGTATAAGCTGAGAGAATTGCCCAAATTGTTGAGTTCTGTTGACTTTATTTAATGGCGCCCTCCACAATTAATATTTCTTTTTGAATTTTATTATAAACAGCAGGAAGAAACAAGGCCACATCTTCAACATTTTGCTGAAATTTCCTGAGTTGAATATCTGAGTTTATTTTAAAATTATACTTGACCTAAAATTATAGGACAAAATTTTGCTCTAAGGTCTGCCATTACAGAATAAAGATCTTTGTACTTTCTGTGCTCTTTAGTAAGCTGGTTCTCCCTTCCTTTTGAGAGCTTACAAACAGTTTTTCAAAGACTAGATTTCTGCTCTGAGTTTGTACAGGGAAGTATAGTATACACAGATTCTGAGTTCCTGTAGGATTTCTATACTTTGATCAATTCTTTCTTCTAGATTCTATTGGTTGTTAGCATTCATGTTTAAAAGAATGAAGCTTGTGTGTGTGTGTGTGATGTTTATTTTAAATATTTGTTTTTCAATTGTAGTTGGACACAGTACCTTCATTTTATTTATTTATTTATTTATTTATTTGTAGTGCTGAGGATGGCATCAAGGGCTTCACACATGCTAAGTGAGCGCTCTGCCACTGAGCCACAAACAAACAATCCCAGCCCCAACAAACATAGTCATTTGATACACAGTATTAACTTTCTAATAGTTTCTGTAGGTCAGAATTCCATGAAGGCCTGCTGGATCATCTACATTTTTTTCCCATGGGACTGAAATCAAGTGTCAACATAGTCAGGTTCCTTTCAAGGTCTCTGAGGATGAATTTCCAACTAATTTTGGTTGTTTACTGAAGGCATTTTCTTATGATAGCTGTCAGTTGAAAAATAGGTCTTTGATTCTTGTGTCTGCCTGTGTTTCTTAATGATTTCTGTATTGCAACTTCAGCAATAGCAAATTTGTTTTTTCCCATACTTAGAAATCCCTCTGACTTACTCTTCTCCTTCAGTTTTCTGATTCCACTTGTGTAAAGTTCTCTGCTTTTAAAAGAAATTTATTTTATCAGATTGGGCTCAAATTATCCAGAATAGTCAATTTTAGTTTATGAACTGAACTACACTGGTAGTCTATGAGATCTGAGACACAACTGTGATGTTTAATGTAGGATTTAGTGCTATTTTGTGAACAATTTTTGTAGGAGGAAGTCAGGTTGATTTGATGGGGTAATGAGAAAAATCTACTATTCACACCACCTTTTCTTTATGCCAGTTAACCAGTTGCTACAACATAGTCCAGGCTTTACTTTTTCACTCTTCATCTGTAGTGTTGGAACTATTTTCTTCACTCTTGGTTTGGGTCTTGGATCATATCATTTCTTTCTTCTTTGTTGCTAGTAGATAATTTTTGATCCTTTGTTTTTCATTGTTCCTACTTCTACAATTTTTGAGTTTTATATATTCCCAAAAGGAGACTACTCACCATATAGATGGACTCTTTCTGACTTTCCCCAAAATATGTTCATAGTTTCAGATTAACAAGCATTCTGAATATGTAACATTTAAAGCATTCTGAATATGTAACATTTAAATTGTTGCATACTAGATTTTATTGTTCGTACTTTGTGGTTTTAATGATTTTATTAATTGAATCATAAGTGATTTATGTTTGTGTATTAAAACAGTACTACTTTACCAAGAAACCTAGAGATTTTTAATATACTTTCTATAGTCTCTTTATGTGTGCTTCTTAAACAGTTTGGCATAGTCTTTTAATTTATACTTGATAATTCAGTTTGGTAAAGATTATGATTATTTCTTTAAAATATACAGCAGAATTTCTTTTACCATATCACATACCATATATAGTATCTAGGACTGGAATATGGACATATTTTGAGGACTATTCTATTTGTTGTTTTTTTTTTTACTCATCAAACATTTGTGTGTTCTTCCCACATGTTAAATATATTGACTTTTAATTTTCCTAAAAAAGAGGCTATGTTCTTTAGAGAAAAACCTCACAGTTAATTTGATAGCTTAATTTTTCCCCATGCAGACCTGGAACTTGGACTAAGAGGTTGGGTTTAAAGGACTATGCCATTTTTAGTCCAGGTGGTTAACACTTAGACTGTTTATTTTTGAGTATGGCGCTTAATATATCAAAACTTGCATTTTTAATTTCATAATAATAATTACAAAACTCATTATAGTTTTCAGGACACCTCTATACATTTCCATTTAATTTAGTTATGACCACAGTACTGTGAGATATGCATGGCAGGTACTATTGTCCTCATTTTTTTACTTGTTCTCATCACAAAACTTAGTTTTATAATACTATCCTCTGATTTAGACTGTTGCTAGTATACTTACTTGCCACTTAACGTTGATCTGTTGCTTCATACCATTATAAAACATTTTGTAAAAATTTTATAGAAATAAAAGCAAACTTTTTTCATTATTATAACATATATATATAATTTAAGTGTGCATTAACTAACTTTGAAAACTTCATGTAACCTATTGGGTTTTGAACATACTGATCTTTGATCTATGTGTCAGGGCAGCAATCTGATGGTAGAAGCTTTGTGTTTCTTGGATGCCATTGCCTTTGACAGAATTTTTTATTTAGGCCCTTGCTTGGACTCAGTCCTAATCTGAGTTAAAACCCAAAGTGCCAATCATCTGAGTATTTCACATGCAAGTCTCCTATGTTTTCCTCTCTCTGGACTAGGAGCCATAATACCCAAGTATTTTGTATTGTATTTTTTATAATTATTGTTACATTATTTGGTAAAGATATGACTTCTACTTGTGGAATTTATAAAGAATAATATTTATTGAGCTACATACGCTATGCAAATTTTGTGATCATGGTTAAATCATTTGATCTTTATGGGCTTTCAATGGCTTGCTCTTCTACCTTCTTAACTACAGAATGGACATAAGGATTTTATCTTCTGAGGAACTACTCTGGGATTTTTGGTCTGGGATATAGGAGAATAGGCAAGATGGAAACAGTAACTGATGAAATTAGGGTAGGCCCCATCCCAGCTATCCTCACCTCGACTACCTCTAGGCAGCTGTTCATTTATTTGACCAACCAGTTTTATTCTCAGTTGTCTCTCTTGCTTAGTGATCTATCTCACTTTTCACTCCTACTGTGATTGTTTTGTAAAGCTTAGATTCAAAGTGTTATTTTGTCGTTGCCAAATAGATACTGATAGTATGTTGTAGAAGAACAAACTGGAGAAATTGTAGAATAGAAGAAATAAAAGTAAACAAAAAAATGTGTGTGTGTGTGTGTGTGTGTGTGTGTGTGTGTGTGTGTGTAAAAGAAAATTTTATATGTTGAGAAAAGAATCAGTGGAAGTGAAACATAATGAAGAAAAGTGGTATATTTATTTTTTGATTTGTACTACTTGTATATATTATAGTCATCTCTTAAAAGATTTTGGTTCAGTGGCATGGGGAATTTCTCATGTTTTTATTCTAAAAAAATGTTGGATTAATTTTTACTCATTATATGAATTAGAAATAGATCCCTTCTTAATTTCTTTAGTTTATTTTAGTGTTTGAGGAACAGAGAAGGTAGACTGTTTTCTAGTAAAAATTATTTGACTTTTAATCCTACGTACTCACCTGAAATATTATTGTCTTAATTTTCATTCTTAAGGAACTGATTCTACACACATGGATGGTGATCAAATTGTTGTGGAAGTACAAGAAACTGTTTTTGTTTCTAATTCAGACGTAACTGTGCATAACTTTGTTCCTGATGTACAAGACTCTGTTGTAATCCAAGATGTCATTGAAGATGTTGTTATAGAGGATGTTCAGTGCTCAGATATTTTAGAGGAAGCTGATGTATCTGACAGTGTCATCATTCCTGAGCAAGTACTTGATTCAGATGTAACCGGAGAAGTTTCTTTAGCACATTGCACAGTTCCCGATGATGTTTTACCATCTGACATTACTTCAACCTCAATGTCCATGCCAGAACACGTCTTGACAAGTGAATCTATACACATGTCCAATGTTGGACACGTTGAACATGTGGTTCATGATAGTGAAGTGGAAGCAGAAATTGTCACTGATCCTCTGACGACTAACTTAGTTTCAGAAGTATTAGTAGCAGATTGTGCCTCTGAAGCAGTCATAGATGCCAATGGAATTCCTGTGGACCACCAGGATGATGACAAAAGCAACTGTGAGGATTACCTTATGATTTCTTGTAAGTCTTGGTGTATGCTGACTATCAGAGGTGTTTTTGTTTCTGGTTCTAAGGATTGAATCCTGGGTCTCACATGCTAGGCAAACACTGAACTATATCCCCATCCCTTTTCGACATTTTTGACATAGAATCTCGCTAAGTTTCCTTTTGATCATCCTGCCTCAAGTTTGTGAGAGCTGAGGTAATGGGTGTGCACCACCAAGCCCAGATTCAAAGGTGTTTTTAAAAGGTTGCTTTCCCTCATTACATAATAGTTGAAGGTTTTTCACATAAAGTTCTGAAAAATTAAGATAAATCTTGATAAACCTACCTGCATTACTTATTAATTTGTGTTCAGGAAAGAGAATAAAGTATTTTTTGCCTTAAGTTTCCAGGGCAAGTCAAATGAGAACTGAGAATTAATCTCAAGTAGCCTTGATGTAAACAGTTGTCTGTCTCTAAGCAAATATTTATAGTTTCAATTACTATGGTTTGATCATCAGTAAAGTGTCTTAATTTTACTGCTGCTGTTCGTTTTATTTCTTCATTTTTTTAAAGTTCAATTCTGAGAGAAGTCAGCTATTATTATTGTTGAAATCTGGTTTAGCTGCTTTTAAGAATTTCTCGTTTACCAAAGTGTAATCACTACTGGATGTGACATCTTTAGTTTCTTTTTAAAAATAGTTCCTTACATAAGAATGTCATATCAAGGAAAGAATATTCAAGGCAAGACAAATTTTCACTGAAATACATTTTTAGTTGTGCTCCTGTAGGAATTTGGGGTTTTGCTTGTTTTTTTACTTAATGAGAAAGAAGCACTAATGTATATGTACTAAACAGTACGACAGACTAAGCTTCAGAGCTTCAGAAGAGAGAAATTAGATAATTAACTATTTTCCTGGAGTGGGTGGTAGTAAATAAACCTTAATAATTTCTTAATCCTTAGCAAAAATATGATTTTCAGAGATAATTTAAATAAAATGAGGAGACAATCCCTGTCATTCATTAGAAGACTGAAATGGAAAATATTTAATGGTTGGGATATTAACTTAGAAAATATGCAGTTTGAATGCAAATCCAACAATTTTTTTTCAGTAAAATTGTGATTTATTTTCTATAGGAGCAGAGAAGTGATGTAATCACCCAGTAAAGTTAAACTTAACCCAGTAAAGCTTACTTCTAAAGACAATCCTCCGTCTACTCCCCCTTACTTAGCAGCTTATTAACTCTACAGACATCACACACCACCCCAAGTTTTATCTCACATTTCTCAACAGTGAGATGGAATATTTAGAAAACTAAAGTAGTTATTAAATGTCATGTACAGGTAGTTGTTATAAGCCACTTTAATTTCTAGAACTAACATCTCTATTGTAATGGCCTACCTCTAAATTTCTAGTTTTTGCTTTCTGTATTTTTTTTAAAAGACAGGGTTTTTTTTGTAGAAATTAAAACATGTTAATTCAGCTTTATAAGAATTATTAAAATTATAATTTTTGAGTAGCAACTGGCCACCTTACAATTTTCTTTTTAGTCAAATATATGTAGAATAATTTTATATTTAGTGGGCTACACTTTTTCAAAGTGCAATTTTTATTGTGAATTTTATTTTTTCTCTTAGAATAGCTTTGTTCATCCTCAGGTAAGTTTTATATTTGAAATATGTTTACATACTAAAAAAAAAAAAACTTACCAGAAAAATCTCTACTTCAGGCTCTTGGTTACATATTTGGCATTTTTTTTAGGTCCCAAAATTATTAGATACTTTTGATTTGCAAAAGATATTTTCTAGTTACTTGGAAACTTTTTAACTTTATAAGCACATCCATCCATCCTGACCTTGTAAATATAAGAAATTTGATATTGTAGTACCTGTTACAGTCATTGTTTATAAAGTTTGAAAGAAAGACTATCTTCATATGCATTAATATTATTCAGAAATGAGATATCTGGAGAAATTAGATTTTTTTTGGCTATCTCACTTTGAAGTTTCAGATCTTTGAGAAAAATAACTTTAGTTGATTGCATAAATATATTTAACTTAGAAAAAGTAAAAAATCTGGTACATATCAATCATAATTAGGATGTGATTCCTGTTTTCTGCCCTCGAATTATTTTTATAAAACATAGTAGTTAGACTATTTGCATTTTGATAGTTTACAAGTTTAGGGTTAAGGGATACCTAAAGGTTTTATTTGTAATCAGAAAGGCTGATTTTTTTTTAACTTCAAGAATACTTTTTCCTCCCTCTCTTACCTACTCTGTTAGCCTTTGCTTCTTGTTGTATACATGTTGTTAAAACTGAATGTTGTTTTCCTGCTTTCTGCATTTTAAATTCTTATACTGCTATTTCCTCAAAATAACTTGGTTATATTTTTATTTATATGTACTTTCTGACCTTGAGTCTCAAAAAAATAAAGTCTTTTTTTTCCTTTATGTTTGCTCTAGTTTGACCTTCTCCAATTTCCTTTAAAATTTTTACCTTGCAATTTTACCATATTCACTAAATCAGCCTTTATATTTCCCCAAAGAGCAATGATTAGTTTACTAAATTGTCTTGAGCCTATAACCTATTCTAGTCACACTTCTTTTTTCTTCTTTTTAGAACTAGAATTGTGGGAGTGGAGGTATGGATCAGAGGTAGAGTATTTGCCCAGTTTAGAAGAAGCTCTGGGTTCCTTTCCTAGTCTTGGAGGGAAATATATATATATAAAATCTCCTGGGAAAAAAAAATTATAAAATTAGACTTAAAAAATTTACACCTTACCTTTTTTAATAACCTCCATATGGCTTCTGTATGCTACTTATCTTCATGAACATTCTGATGCCTGGTCATTTACAGTTTCCTTAACTTGTGTATTCTTCTTTGATTTCTATTTGTGCTCTGTTATTACGTAGATTTAAATAGGACTTCAAGCTTTCTAACTTCTTTCCGACCTTTCTGTCAACCTCTCCAGCTCTCTCTTTGTGGGTTCCTTTGTGAATTTTCTTTTCCTTCTTTTAAATTATAAGATTTCTAGGACTCTGACATTGGCCCAGTTCTTTTTTATACTGTAGTATTTTACGAAACATTTTGTCCATAACTCCACATCTGAGTCTACTTCTGGTCCCAGTGGCTAGGAGGTAGCTTCATATCTCAGTCTTTCATCTATTATGTTCATTTTATTTCTATGATTCCAGGTGAGGTCATTTATCTCAGATGTATTATCTCTGTTCTGATTCAGATTTCATCATCTGTTACATCATTGCAGTAGATTCACAGGTCATGTCACTTCATATGACCTTTTCTAAGTCAGCAGGATGGTATAGCAAACATCATGATGAAATTGGAAGTTTTCAAGCCTCTTTAAGAATCCCTAGTAACAGAATGTGTTTAAATTGATATGTTAACCTAGTTGCATACCTGCAGATGGTGACTTTAAGTAGATTGAGAAATCTCCATCCTTCCAGGATTCAGTATTTCTGCCTGTTCCACAAAGCCCTCTGTGACTTCACTTTCATTTCATAATTGGCTACACTTCTCACTCGCATATTGCATTGCAACAGTATTGAAGAACACATTTTTAAAAATCATTATGCTGTTTCAGTAATATTTTTAAATCCCTGCTGTATATTCTTTGTAAATGTCATTCTCTTGAAATGTGAGTGAGGTATTTTTTCTTTTGTTTCTTTCATAGCACAAAACATGGTTTTGCCAAATTATTCCAAACTCTTATTATGGTGATCCTGTTTTTAGAGAATTTTCTAAATTACAGGGTTTTAAAGGTATTTATTTTTTTTCAATGACATGAGTCAGTTTGAAGAAGAATAATGTTCTACTTCAGTTTAACAGAGTTTGCACTAGAGAGTACAATTTCAGCATAAACATATACACATTAAATTTTAAATTGTACAAAAAATTTAACTAGTGTATTCCTAAGTGATATTTCAGTATTGTTACCAAATGTGTGCTAAAATGGGATTTGCAAATATAAGTATTGTTAGTGTGTCAGAAAATCCACCACCACGAAATCTTAATTTTTTAGTGGCTCAGTATTTTTAGGTCTTTTTTTTGCATTTAAACTGAAGTAGTTAGATTTTATCATATAGGGAAAAAAATTAGTAAAGAAAAAAATTCAATATATTGTTTGCATGTGGTCTTAAGTGTCACTGTAGTTATGCTTTTCAGAGTCAATTTTCAGAATAAGTTCATCTGTAATGTAAGCTATGTAAGAATTTTGATAATAGAATTTAGATGTGCTTCTTAAGATAGTGATGGGGGAACTGTGATATAGGGGGAGCTGCCATATACCTCAGCAGCAGAGTTGTGCCTTGTACTCGCAGAGCCCTAGGTTCATTTAGCAATTCCCAAAAAAAGAAAGAACGAACCCCTCTCCCAAAAAAGACCATGATGGGGAATTTGAAAGAATGTTTCAAAGCTTCCAAAATTTGTCTTCTGTGTTCATAAGCCACTGTTAAAAATAAGACTGAATTAAAATCTTTGCTATCACCACAGCTTTAGTTCAGTCATTATAGATACATTCTTCAGTTGGTACCTGGCAATGTATCTTTCTGATACATATTTTGATTTTTAAATGTTTTGTTGTATTCAGAAGTAGTGAATGTATAAGATGGTACTGTGTTTACTAAGGTTTGTGAATTCCAGAAGTTTGATTTATAAGAAGTACTTTTAATATTTTATTCCACTCCTAAAAGTCATTTAAAATGTATTCATTGCATCTAATACTTGTCTAGCTAAAATCATTTAAGTTTACGTGAATCAGATTATATTTTATTTGTACAAAAATGGCAATATTTTATGTAAGCATATTGTTAATTGTTTGTGATATATTTTTCCCTCTGTAGTGGATGATGCTGGCAAAATAGAACATAATGGTTCCACTGCTGTGAATACGAATGCAGAGTCAGATATTGATTCTTGTAAAGTAGAAGGCACTTGCCCTGAAGTCATCAAGGTATACATTTTTAAAGCTGATCCTGGTGAGGATGACTTAGGTAAGAGGAAGTCTTCAGATTCTTCAGCGTAGTGGTTTTATTTAAAACTAAGACAATTTGAAATATTTTTTAAGACTTTTTCCCCGCATTTTTTATTGGTACTTTATATTGTATATATTGATAGAATATATTGTTAAGTATTCCTACATGCACACAATTTAAAAATGTAATTTGGCCAGTATCACTCACCAGCATTTTCCCCCTCTCTTTCCATGTGCTACTCAGTGATCACTCCCTCTACTGATTTCCTTTGATTTTTATGAGATGTATCCTTACTTTTTTTTCCTTAGTCATCTGTAGCTTCTGCATATATGACCCTTAACCTTCTGAGTTGGACTTATTTCACATAATGTATTGGTCTCAGGTTTCATCCATTTTCCTACAAATGTCATAGTTCATTTTTCTTTGTGGCCAAGTAAAAAGCCATTGTGTATGCATATCACTTTTTTTTTTATTCACTCATCTCTTATTGGATACCTGGCTGAGCACTCTACCAACTAAGCCACAATCCCAGTCCCTTCATGTGATTTGATTTGCATTTTCCTATTTGCTAATGTTATTGAAATTTTTAAAATATACTTGTTGGTTAATTTGTATTTCTTCTCTTGAGAGGTGTCTGTTTAATTCATTTGCCTATATACTAATTAGATTATTTGATCTAGTTTTTTGGTGTAAAGCTTTTTTGAGTCAGCATACTATGGTAATCCTCTGTCAAAAGAGTAGTTTGCAAAGATTTTTTTTTCCCATGCTTTAAGTTCTCTCTTCACATTTCTAATTGTTTCCTTTGCTATAAAGAAGCATTTTATTTTGATATCATACCATTTATTATTTTTTGAGCTTTAAGATTCCTATTGAGAAAGTCATTGTGCTTAAAAACTGAAGTTTTGACTTACATTTTCTTGTAGCAGTTAAATAGTTTTTGTCTAATTCTGAGCTCTTTCATCCATTTTGATTAGTTTTCTCTGCAAGTTGAGAGATCAGGATCTGCTTTCATTGTTCTTCGGAGGGATAAATCAGTAGTCCCATCACCAGACATCAAACAGGATGTCTTTTCTCCTGTGTATATATTTGATACCTTTGTCAAGGATCAGATGACTTTTGATGGGTGTGTTTGTCTCTGTGTTCTGTTCTGTGCCAGTGCTCTTTGTCTTTTTTTTAATGCCAATACCAAACAGCTTTTAGCAGTATAATTAACTCTGTAGCATAATTAGAAGTCCGGTATTATGATGCTTCCAGCATTGTTTTTTTGGTTTAAAATTACTCTATTTTTTATTTTAGGATTAGGTATTTTTTTTTTTTTTAGTTCTATGAAAAATGTTAAGATATATATTTTAATGTTACATAAAAATATAAAAAGAGCCTGTTTAAATGAGGATTCAAATAAATTCTTGGAGCTGTCTTTATCTTAATAGGTGGAACAGTAGACATTGTGGAGAGTGAGCCTGAAAATGATCATGGAGTTGAACTTCTTGATCAGAACAGCACTATTCGTGTTCCTAGGGAAAAGATGGTTTATATGACTGTCAATGACTCCCAACAAGAAGATGAAGATTTAAGTAAGCAGGTGGCTTTTTTGTGGGAAGTAATTTTATGTTTCTAAAGGGTTTTTTTGTTTTTTGTTTGTTTTTAATGCAACCAGTATTTGGTCAGCAATACTTAAAGAAATTTATTATGCTAACATTAGCCCAAACATCATATTAGGGTTTCTTAATGTATGCTTAGATTGTTGCTTTAAATAAAATACGGTGAAATCCAAGGAATGTTCGATCAATATTTGTTGAATATTCACTGCTGTATTTAAACTGCTAATATATTGTTCATGTATGAGTTGAAACTCAAAACATTTTTACTAATTTGTATTTAGATGTTGCTGAGATCACTGATGAGGTTTATATGGAAGTGATTGTAGGAGAAGAAGATGCTGCTGTTACAGCAGCAGCTGCTGCTGTGCATGAACAGCAGATAGAAGACAGTGAAATGAAAGCCTTCATGCCAATTGCATGGGCAGCAGCTTATGGTAAGGATTGAATGGTTCTTTAATATTTGTACAATGAAAAATGGATTCTGTGGTTAAGATTTCAGAAATATGAATTAATGGTATTATGATTTCATGCATATGAAAATAAGTTTATAACTTTCAGATTGCTTTATTTTATATGGCTTATAATTTCATAATTTGGAAAACAACAGAGGGAGTCTGTTGGAAAAATGCTGTGGTCTTGCTTAAAACTCAGCCATAAAACTGTTTCCTGAAATGGCAAATCTCTTTAATTCTTAAGCATAATGACTTAATTTTCATTGTAATTAAATCATTTTTTTTCCAAATTCTTTGTAGTTCACAGTACTTTATAATGTTTTTTAATGCTCATTGTTAGGTAATAATTCTGATGGAATTGAAAACCGGAATGGCACAGCAAGTGCCCTCTTGCACATAGATGAGTCTGCTGGCCTTAGCAGACTAGCTAAACAAAAACCAAAGAAAAGGAGAAGACCTGATTCCAAGCAGTACCAAACAGGTGGGAGCACATGAATTCCAAAGTATAGCAAACTCTGCTGGGCAGCTCTCAGAGGAAAATAGTATTTATCCACAGGAGTGTCATAATGCCATATTAGCTGCTCAGCTACATGTAGCTATTGTGTATTGAATTTGAAAATATAATTTCAAAACTCAAATTATTTTCATGAATTTTTCCTTAGATAAAAGAACAGTCTGTGGGCCAGATATCAAGGAAAATTAATTAGACTTTCAGGCGATTTACCATAAATGAAAATAAATCATAACTATGTTAGTTAACTTTAAGTGAACAAATAATTATAGTCAGCTTAAAGGAGTAGGGAAGATGTCAACCTCTTTGCTATTCTTTGCTATATTATTTTGTATACCAATTTTAATGTTTAAAGAAAAGTTTTTGTTTTTATTTAACAGGAACATATTGCCCTTTATTTGCGTTTCTCAGAGTACTGTACAAAGGGAGTAAAAATCCTATTCACACTTTGCTTAGAAAGATTTAAGGTGAAAGTTCCCTGTGGTGTGTGGGGTGAGGATGGGGTAGGAGGCAGAAAACAGAATGGGTGAACTCTCCTCCTCCCTCAGGCCCCCCAGCAGAGAGCTTGGGCACTCATACCTTTTCAATGTAACATGCTCCCAGTAGGACTGGGGAGAGGAGAAGGTGCTTCCTCTCTAGCCAGTTCCTCCTGTCTCCCTCCTTGGACTGAGACAGTGGCTGCAGCCACCACCCTGCCTGACCCTTTAGCCCACCACCAAGCGGAGGTGGTTTTAGAACCCCATGTGTACCTTCCCTCCAAAGGCCCTGCCTGGCACCAGTTTGAACAGGAGGTCATAAGGTGAAGGACTATGGAAGGGCCCCACTGTCCCCTGTTTTTGTTGCAGCTTCCTTACACCTTCGAACCACACAGAGGTCAGTGAAAAACTGTACCTGTGCTAACAATGACATAGCCTTTTCCACCCAAGCCCGCCCCTCACACCAGTCCAGGAGTTTCAAACCCACAGCCACTTCCTCTCCCCAAGACCATTCTCTGGGTAAGAAGGAGGTGGGAATAGCTTCTGCCCACTCCCCTTTTACAACACATGTCCACTGCTGCTGAGGCCCATTCTTTTAAGACTCGGCTTACTACCCCACCCTTACCCACCACTGTCCTCTCTCCAACTCCACTGGGATCAGATGGCAGGGCCTTGGCCCTTTGCCTCCAGAACCAGGCCATATGCCCCCCACAACCACCTCCCCTCTCACACTCCCCGTTCCCACCCAGCACCCAGGTGGAGTGCAGGGGAGCCACCGAAAGCCTGGGACTAGGATCAGACAGCTTTCTACCCAGAGGGATGAGGTACTGTCACACACTTGTTTCCATAAGTACAAAAATACATTGTGATCCTATAGCCTGAAGAACCAAAACGAAACAGTCCAGAAGCTGTACCTTCCTCTGCTCCCTCACAGGCGTTAAAGTGCTTTGGCTGCCTGAGGGTAAACAAGCAAGCAGGGATTTCTCCCTTGCCTCCTGTCCCAACGCTGGAGATCTAGGTCCATGTTTAGCCCGGGAGCCCAGCCCCTTCCATGACCACCCCATGGAGTCTATTCAAAAGGCAAAAGGAAAGAATTAAAAAATCAGAACAAGCTACTCCAGGTCGGCTACTGGGGAATCAAGGGGAAACTAGGCCCAGAGGAGTGATCCCCATCTCCGTCAGAGTCCAGAGGCTCCTTGTCTTCAGCATCACAGCAAACACCTACCACCCCAGGCTGGGGAAGGGGCTGCACCCTTCGTACTTGCTGATGCCAAAAATGTGGACTCCATTGAGCTGGGGCAGCTTAGGGATGACAACGCTCATCAAAGACACAGTGTTGAGGATGAAATGGATCTGGTCGTACTTGGAGTACAAGGTGGTTAGGAAGTACAGCACAATGTGTGTGATGGTGAAGAACTGGACCCCATAGTCCATCTGCTCCCAGTGGGTCAACAGCCTCACTTTGCCCTGGTCTGGGGTCTCGAAGGGTGTCCCTTTCACTGTGTGCAGGAAGATGTACATGCCCATGTTGTGGATAAGGTTGGTGAGGGTCCAGATAACAGGTACCCTCACGAAGAGGATGCTCAGCAGCACGACATGAAGAAGCCCAATGGTGAGCACATAGGAGAGCCAGATGCCACGGCTGTTCATCACCTGCATATTGGGGTTCACTTCGATGTGTGCTGTGCCTACATTCATCCTGACACCCCTCTCCACTGCTGCTCGTGCGGAGCGGGAGGTTGAGGGCCCAGGAGGGATGCCCGGGAACAGGGGCTGCAGCTGCTTTAGCAGCTCTAATAAACAGCGGCGGCAGCACCCCACTGGCAGCTCCAGAGGAATCAGCCTCAAGAAAAGTTTTAAAGATTGGTTACTGGCAGCCACTCATGAGGTTGAGGTAGGAGGATCACAAGTTCAAGGTCTTTGCTGTTTAACTTTGCTATTTAACAAAACATTATCTCAAAAAGAACTGGGGATATGTCTCTGTGATTAACTATTTCTGGTTTTAATCACCTATTGTAATAAATTTAAAAATGCTAAACTTTATTCATGAATGACTTTTTTAACAAATTTCTTTATAAGTTGATGTAGTTTAATCACTGCTTAATTTATTTGTTCATTTTTTAAACTGGAAGGATTAGGATTAGTATGGTCATAAGAAGCAAACCACATTCTCATTATTGTAAGGCTGCAATGTTTCTAATGTAGAAAAGCAATGAAAGAAATGTCCATAAGGGTAGGAATCCATGCCCAGTGATATTCAGAAAACACTTAATGTTTTGAAGAAAATACAACAGATAGATTTTGATCTCTTATGTTCTTTTATTTTTTTTCCCCCTTAGCAATAATTATTGGTCCTGATGGACATCCCTTGACTGTCTACCCTTGCATGATTTGTGGGAAGAAGTTTAAATCAAGAGGTTTTTTGAAAAGACACATGAAAAACCATCCTGAACATATTGCCAAGAAGAAGTATTGCTGTACTGACTGTGATTACACTACCAACAAAAAGATAAGTTTACATAATCACCTGGAAAGCCACAAATTGACCAGCAAGGTAGAGAAAGTCATTGAGTGTGATGAGTGTGGAAAGCATTTCTCTCACACTGGGGCTTTGTTTACTCACAAAATGGTGCATAAGGAAAAAGGAAACAACAAAATCCATAAGTGTAAATTCTGTGAATATGAGACAGCTGAACAAGGGTTATTGAACCGTCATCTTTTGGCAGTCCACAGCAAGAGTTTTCCTCATATTTGTGTGGAATGCGGTAAAGGTTTTCGTCACCCATCAGAGCTCAAAAAACATATGCGGATTCATACTGGGGAGAAACCATACCAATGCCAGTATTGTGAATATAGATCTGCAGACTCTTCTAACTTAAAAACGCACGTAAAAACTAAACATAGTAAAGAGATGCCGTTCAGGTGTGATATTTGTCTTCTGACTTTCTCAGATACCAAAGAGGTGCAGCAACATGCTCTTATCCATCAAGAAAGCAAAACACACCAATGTTTGCATTGTGACCACAAGAGTTCAAATTCAAGTGATTTGAAGCGACACATAATTTCAGTTCACACAAAGGACTATCCCCATAAGTGTGACATGTGTGATAAAGGCTTTCACAGGCCTTCAGAACTCAAGAAACATGTGGCTGCCCACAAGGGTAAAAAAATGCACCAGTGTAGACATTGTGACTTTAAAATAGCAGATCCATTTGTACTAAGTCGCCATATATTGTCAGTTCATACAAAGGACCTTCCATTTAGGTGTAAGAGATGTAGAAAGGGATTTAGGCAACAGAATGAGCTTAAAAAGCATATGAAGACACACAGTGGCCGGAAAGTCTATCAGTGTGAGTACTGTGAGTATAGCACTACGGATGCCTCAGGCTTTAAACGTCATGTTATTTCCATTCATACAAAAGACTATCCTCATCGTTGTGAGTACTGCAAGAAAGGTTTCCGAAGACCTTCGGAAAAGAACCAGCACATAATGCGACATCACAAAGAAGTTAGCCTGTCCTAATAAGTTCACAGACTTTGTACAGATGTTGGTCTTGTAACAGGAAAACCATTTTAAAGTCTATCATTCTTGTTCTCATACAATACCATATACATTGATTTATGCTACGTACAAACATGGTTTTTGCTTCTATTTTTCCTTACATTTTATTCATTAGAGTGTTCTGAATTCTATTCAGTTTATTTAATAAATGAGGAAAGGTGGCAACAAACAAGTTGCTTTTTAAAAAGTGATCCTTAATTCTATACTGATTTTCAGTATCCAAATATTTACTGTTCATTTGTTTACCTTATTCACCGTGAAGGTACTCTGCTAAGACAAAATAATTTAAGATGGTAACTCTAAATGTAATAATCATTTTGACTCATTGGTTTTCACACAATTTTTCACATTGATGAAAGTGGGAGATTCTATTCTATTATCCTTTCTTAGTGTGACATGGAAATCATTTCAGATTACTTGACAACGAAACATTTTATTTGTGCTGCTAGCATTGCTGATTGTGGAACACTGATTTAGGTTTGTTTAATTTTTATTTTGCTTAGTAGGCAGAAAGTGCTTCCCAAGAAACCTTTGACCTTTTTTTTTTTTTCATAGTGTTTATATCTTTTTTGCAGCATAAAGAAGTTTTGAAAAAAATCTTACAAAAGAATTTTACATAGCCTTGTTAACTTGTTTCTTTTCTTCTTGTTATTTTGTTTTGAAATGGTCATGTTCTACAAATGAGACTTGGTGCAGCCTGAATTGTGCAGTATTTTAGAGGTAAATTGTGGCCCTTACAATTTTTTGCAACTTGGTGTGTAATGTACCCTAAATTTTACATACTTATTGCTTTTATGCAAAAATTCCCAAATTTACATCTGTGATGAAAACTGCTAAATTTATAATAACATGAAAGATTAAGGGATGTATTGAGATCATTTTTAAATCTTGCTATTCAGAGAAACTAAATTTGGCTAAAGAATTAGAAGGGAAAAATAAGAACATTAGTAAAAGTGAAGGTATTTATTTAACTTCAATAATCAAAAAATAGAAGTTAAGGTGTTTTTAGATAGAGTATTTTCAAAGTTTAAATTTCAGACTTAAATTTTTTCTCAAAAGTTAATCCAGATATATGTATTTTAGTTTTTTCTCACAATCCCTCGAGGGAACTATCTTTGCAAGGAAAGTAGGACCAAGAGGAAGTAGTGTAAGAGAATGCTGATTGCAACTTAAGAGTTTGCAGGTTCCTCCTGCTTTTTTATTTCTTGGTTGGCCATCTTGAAGATTTATAATATATGTTGACTTCAATGACTAGAAGATAAAAAGTATTTTAAGTATATATTGAAAATCTGTTGCCTTGCGATATCACCAGTTCTTTCAGGTTTGGTTTTTAGTTGATATATTTTTTTGGCAGTCAGTGACATTTATGCACATGTGTAATAATTAATTCTGTTAATTAGAATTTGGTTAATATGAATTTTGAAGAACAAAAGTATTATGTAGGTTCCTTAAATCAGCTGTTGACACATAAGTGGCACCTTGTGGAAGACGAGAAGAAATTTTCCCCATTTGATAAGCTGCCTCCTGGCTTCATTATGGTGTTTCATTCCATTGTTACTATCTGAATATAACTTTCACCTTTCTGTGTCATTCTCACATTCAGAAATTACATCTATAGGATTATAAATGTTTGTTGTTTCAAATCCTTTAGTCCCCTAAGAATTTAAGCTTAATGCCAGCTGAAGCCATGAAATGGATTTTGGAATCTCTTATGCCTTCTTTCTTCTCTACATATAGTTCCACTCAATTTTAGTGTTAGCCATTATACTGTTTTTGAAAACCCTATTTTTAGGGGTATGTGAGAATCTTAACCTTTTAAATCTTCTTTGAATTTGACTTTCCTGAAATAATATAAAAGGAAAAATTTAAATGAAAATTTAAACTTAGGAATTTAAAAACTTTCATAAAAAATTAATTGAGATAACTAGGTTATTTATGTTTTTTAAATAAACTGAAAGATAAAGAACACAACATTTTACATCATATTTCTCATATAGTCTGGAGTCGTACATAGTTTTGTTTTTTAGAACACAATGTTGAAACCTTTAAAAGGTAATAATACTCTGTTCACGTGAATATGATAAAATATATTTGTATGAAGAAAACATGAAATTGTACTTACTGGTATATATTGTTATTAGTTACAGGCTGGTTTTAATTCTTAAATTTGATTAGCAAAGCTAAAAAAGTTGATGTTTCAGTTAAATGTTCTAAAATGGTACAAAGTTTTACAACAACATAAGTTATTGTTTCATGAAATTGCCTATTAAAAATTATTATATGTCTTCCTCAGTACACATTGTAAAATGCTTAAGAAATTCATAAAAAGAAAATGTGACAATATTGTAAATGTGTACTTGAGAATAACAAGCAAATAAAAAGGAGAATATTTTCTTGTTAATAAATGTTTAGTGTATTTGATATCAGTACTAAACTAAAACTTTTTATTGAGGAAAATATGTGTGCAATTTTGGTAAGTTTAATCTTTTTCTGTTTACCAGTGGAATGCAGGATGTTTATTAATTGTTTTCAATTTTTTGTTATTTAGATACAAAACTGATGATCCTATTAATTTACAAGTGATAGAGTGGTTAATAACTACTAAGCCATTTGAGGAACTTGTTCTTAAAACTCATGTTTTAACATCTCCCTTTTCTGAGATAAATTTTTCTCTTATTAAGGGGTTTTTGAGAACATGTGAAGTTTATTTCAGTATGAATGTAATTTGGTAAGACACTTGGTATAATTTTATGAATCTGTCGAATCAGTGATTATTACTAACATCTCTGTAGCAAAAAGACCCTGTTGTAGAATATCTCATTTGTGCCTTGTTCCTTTGTGCTCAATTTGTAGGCCTTTAGTAAGATTTTAATATACTATATGAAAATATAGTTTTAAATGATTGTCATAGTAAATATCAATATCTAGACCAGGAGTCAAAAACAAGAAAAAAGATTTGAGACACTTGGACTTATTTTTGAGGTAAAATTTATGTAACATAAAGTAAATATCTTAAAATACAGTCAGTGATATATTAAAAATATTCACAATGCTTTGCTACTGCCTCTTTAGTTTGGATGACACAATGTAATTTTTTTTTACTCTAAAAGTAAAGATTATATTACAATTCCTCCACTTTGTAGGAATAAATTTGCGTAATAATTGAAATACTAACTTTAAACTGAATGGTAAGAGAACATGAATGTCTATGTTGGCAAGAGCAAGAAGTTAGAAAAGACCATGGTAATAATACATATTAATATACCTAACACTCTCAGTGTGATTTATGATTTCCAACTTATTTTGTCTGTTTCTTTTTTATCTTCTACAAATTTTAAGACTTGTATAAAAAAGACATATTATTGGTCAGTTTTTTAAAGTATAATTCTTGAAAGCAATAACTTTTTGAAGTGGGAGCCAGAGATTGCCAATGTTACCGTGATATTAAAATTTTTATAACCTAGAAACTAGTTCGGAGTATAAACTCTTGAACCTACCTACTCTGTCCCTTCTGAATAAGAAATCATTGTAGGCCCAGAAATTTGGTTGGTTGTTTGGTTGATTGGTTGGTTTTATTATATCAAGAAAAGGGTGGTTGCAAAGGGAAGTTTAAACAATCATTTCCTCTTGTAGTACTAGGAATTGAACTTAGTCTCAAACAAACTAGACTGGGATGGCAAGTGTGCACCATCATACCTAGCTAAAATTTACCATTTTAATCCTTCTTCAGTGAATATGATTGAGTAATTAAAGCATACTCATAATTAAAGCTGGAACTACACCCATAATAATAACTTATTACTAGAGTCCCCTCAGGTCCTGGTAACTTTCATCCAAGTAGAATCATTTGTGGTTGTTTTTTTGTTTTGTTTTGGTTTTGTTTGTTTTTTTTCTTTATCTAGCTTATATCATTTAATATCCTTATTCCTGATATTAGTGAATAAGATTTCAGACTTTCATCATAAATTTGATACTAGGCAATGTTTTGTAAAAATGTGACTTTTGTTGTTTTGAAATTGCTTTTGACTTATGTTTTTTATAGGGTGTTAAATCTTAACCAAAAACTTTTCCCATGTTAGTTTAGATGATCATGCCTTTCTTTTTTTGTTCATTTTCTGTTATTGAGTTATAAGATACTAAGGTTGATCTGTTCTTGAAGTTTGCTAATGTTTTGTTGAAATATTATTTACTTATTTGGTTGGTCATTTTTGTGTGGTGGGTTTTTGTTCAGTATAAGGATACATGACTGGTCTTCTGTGTGTGTGTTTCTTCCAGGTTTTAGTACAGGCTTCAGAATAAGAACTCAAGTGTGCCTCTAATATTTTGGAATGTTTTCAGAAGGATTCATGTTTATATTCTTTTTAAAAAATATTTGGTAGAAATCTCTAGCAAAGCCTGCAAATCTGGATTTTTCTCTGTAAGAGATCTGTGATTACTGATTGAACCTCTTAACTAAGTTTTAGCTTATCTTAATTCTCTATTTCTTCATTATTAGCTTTTGATAGATTGTTTCTAGGAATTTATTCATTCTAATTTATTCGTTACTCTTTGTTGTTCTACTTATGTGATACTGGTAAAATGTTTAATTTTCGATTTTAATTTTGTCTTTTGTCTTTTCTGGAATTAAAAAACTAATCTACACATTTAAAAGTTGATTTAAATAGAATTTTTCATTTTTGAAAAATATTTTTAGTAAATGAACTACATTTTCTTGCTTTTTCTGCCTTTATCCGTTTTATGTTTGATCTTTATTTTATCCTCCTTTCTGCTAGTTTGAGTTTATTTCTTGTTCTAGTTGTTTGAGATGTAAATTAAATTAGATTGTTGGTTTCTGCACTCTCTTGTGGATTTACATATTTGCATATAAACTTGATCTGTATGCCACTTTTCAAGTGTAATGTGACCTGTGTTTTGTTTTATTTGTCCCAAGGTGTTACTAATTTTGCTGTGATTCTTTGGTTGGTGGTGTTTTTACAGTGGTATGTATCAAACCCACAGCCTTCTGGTGTATGTTAGACATTTATAACTAGCACAGAACTATCCTCCAAGCCTTACTCTGGCTTCTGAAGTGCATTGATTATGTAAGGTGTACTCTTCAGTACATTTATTTAACATACTGTGGACTTTCTATTACAGTTTCTAGTTGCATTTTTTATTTATTTATTTATTTTGGTAAGACACTTAATCACGACTCATTTGGGACCAAATATGTTGTCCAAAAAATGTTCCATGTGTACTTCAGAAAAATATTTTGTGGATAATGCTGTGTGAAATATTTTCTTTACATATGTCTTATATCCAACTCATTTCTAGTATTTTTGATGTCTTTTGTTTCTTCAGGTCTTCTTTCTGGCTTTTGTATGTATTCTTGAAATGGACTACTGAACTTCACTACTGTGTGTGTGTGTTTGTGTATTGCTAGGGACTAAACTCAGGATCTTGTGCATACAAGCACTTACTAACTGAACTATGTAACCCAGCCTCCAAATATGCTCTTTGACTGTGTTGCTGTTTCTTCAATTCTTAAGGTGATGGTTGTAGGAGTATCTTGTTTTATTTTAGCAAGTACTGCAGATGGAACCAGGGACATACTACCATGCATCGACATCCTCAACTTTCTTTTTTCCCGTTTTTTCTTTTTCTGTACTTGGTATTGAGTCCAGAGGTATTTAACCTCTGAGCCACATCTTCATCCATTTTTGTTTTGTATTTGAGACAAGGTCTAACGGAGTTGCTAAGGCCCTTGCTGAGTTGCTGAGACTGACCTTGTACTTATCCTCCTGCCTCAGTCTCCCAGATTGCTGGTTATTATATATGTATGCCACCATGCCTACCGCTCTTATAATTCTCTTAATATTTTTTCATTTCTTTAGGAGCTCTTACATTTGATGCAGGAATATTTTTAATTTTTTATCTGATTGGAAAATATTTTTATTATATAATGTTCATTCTCCTAATGTTTTTGTGTGTGTGTGTGTGCACTCTATTTTGTCTCTATATTCCTGCTCTTTTGGTTATGTTTTGCAAGGATTGTCTCTTTCACTTTTTTATTTTTAGTTTGTATATTTCCTTAAATGTGATGATTATCTTGTGGTCACCATATAGTTAAACTCTGTTGTCATTCATGCAGTCTCTTTATTTGTGTGTGTAGTGACATGCTTTATTATTATTGTGTATATTGAGGATTTTCGTTGTGAATAAAATTTGTTTTGTTTTTATTTTGGTACTGGAGATTTTACCCCGGGGGTATTTTACCACATTTCCAGCCCTTTTTTTGGTATTTTATTTAGTGACAGAGTCTCCAGAGTTGCTTAGTGCCTGGCTAAGTTGCTGAGTCTGGGTTTGAACTCAAGATCCTCCTTCCTCAGCTTCCCAAGTTGCTTTCATTATAGAACATGTGCCACCATGCCAGGCATGAATGAAGCATTTCAAGTTTTACAACATTCTACTTTAAACTAATACAACTTAACTTCAGTTAAATATAAAATCTGTAATCTTTATCACCCTTCCCACTTCATTATCTGTTGCATTACCTTCATATATTTTTTTACCAATTAGCTGAAACTCTTACTTTTTCTTGCCTAAATCTTATATTAGAATTACCAGTTTTAAGCACAAAATTATATTATGTCCAATCATTGTTTTCCTATATTTTTACTTTTACAGGAGCTCTATTTTGTTTTGTTTTTGTGGTGATCAGGATCTAACTTGAGGGAAATAAAAAGAAAGATCTCACCTGGGTCAAAGTACATAGGAGGCAAGTGCTCTTCCTGTGAAATATATTCATAGCCCATTATTGGATATCTTTATATCTTCATAGGATTTCCTGTTGCTATCTGTTGTTCTTTGATTTCAACTTCTATCAGTTATTGTGAAACAGATATTATGGTAATAGACCCACTCAACTTTTGTTAAGCTGGAAAAGTATTTCACATTTTTTATTAAAGATGAATTTTTCTAGGTAATTTTTTTTTTTTTGGACACAGGGTGCATTTGTGTGAGAGATTGCATTAGCTAGGACTTCCAGGGTGATGTTCATAAAGTACATACTTTATGAGAGGCAGACTTGCCTTGTTTCTAATATTAGTGGGAATGCTTCAGATTTTGCACCATTAAGTATTGTGGATATTCCCTATCAATTTAAAGAAGATTTTCTCTATTTCTTATTTACTGAGAATTTCTATCATGAAGGATTCTTAGATTTTTGTCAGATGCTTTTTCTAATGTTGAACCAATCTGCATACCTGTGATTAATCTCACTTGGTCATTGTGTGTAATTTTTTGTAGTTCTTTAAATTCAACTTGCTAATATTTTCTTGAGGATTTTGTGTATGTTATGAGACAGATTGTGTTATAGTTATATTTGGCTTTAGTAACTACACTAATGCTGTTCTTATATATTGAGTTAGAAATTTTTCTCTCTGTTGCTAACTTTCAAAAAAGACTGGACAATCAATACAGTTTCATAAAATATTTGGTATAATTCACCAGTGTGTGCTTTATTAAAGCTTTAGAAGATATTAAGTATTGAATGAATTGCTTGAATAGATGAGTTTATTAGACTATTTTTCCATTAACACACAATTTGGCAGATTTTGTCTTTTGAGGACTTTGTCAATTTCATTAAAGTTGTCTAGATTTAGAGTATTGCTTTATTATTCTTTTAAAGATAACAAGATCTATAATGATGTTCTTTTTCATTTTTTATTAGTAATCTCTCATTCTCTTGTCAATTAACTTACCTAGGGATTTGATAATTTTATTGATCTTTCAGAGAAACAACTTATTATCATTGGTTTTCTCCACTGGTTGCTGCTTTTTAATTTCATTGATTTGTATTCTGATTTTTATTTGTAATCTGCTTAATTTGAATTTAATTTATTCTTATTTTCTTAAGATAAAAAATTCCAACTATTATTTTTAGATATTTTTTTCTACTGTGTTCATTTAATGATGGAAAACCCTGTGATCTTTTCTTCCTGAAGAAAATGAATGCTACACATTTTGATAATGTGTGCTTTTATTTTATTTAATTTGAATATCTAAAAATATCTCCTGATGTTTCTTCTGGCCCATTTACCATTTTTAGGCTTGTAGATCTTCAGTCTTTATATGTTTTAAGAATTTCTATGAGCTCTGTTACTAATTTCTAGCTTAATTTCATTTGGCCTAATAGAGGAGTTACATTCTGATTTCTGTTCTTTGTAACTTTAAAAATATTTTATGTCACAAAATATGTCTGTCTTGATGAATTTTCTACATGTTCTTAAGAAAAATGTAGATTTTGCTGTTGTTAGAAGCAATCTGTACGTGTAAATTACATGAAGGTAACTAATGATGTTGAATTTGTGTATGTCCTGACTTTCTGCTAAATATATATGTCTATTTCTGGTATGATGTATGCAGATGAGAGCCCTAAAGATGATGAAACACATTTAGATAGCACCCTTTAATTCTTTCATGACCAGGAAGAAGCAGAGAAAGAAAAGTTAGTAGGAAACATCAATAGAAGAGTTAGCACTGTAAAACTCAATATTGTCTGGTTCAAAATTTGGTTGGACTTACGGTTTGGTTACCAGAGCAGAAAATATGAATCAAAATTTCTTCTCTCTATACTTAGAAATAGGCAGGGTTAGTGGGAAGGAGTTAGTGTTAGGAAAGAGGGAAAGATCATTTTTCTACTTTATTAACGGGAGAG
The DNA here is from genome assembly GCF_052094955.1 of Ictidomys tridecemlineatus. NCBI lineage: Eukaryota > Metazoa > Chordata > Mammalia > Rodentia > Sciuridae > Ictidomys > Ictidomys tridecemlineatus. The sequence continues at coordinate 6,287,452 of NC_135494.1, read as the reverse complement.
AACTACACCAGCCAGGACAATTTATATATTACACAAGGCCCATATATAGACTGCATTTGCAGACCTCGAAGTTTCATAAGGGAGCAAGGTGCTTACAAACCACTATCCGGAGGGAATCACAATACAGTGGAGCAGTGCCTGTAATTGTGAATAAGAGCTCAGATTAGGTCCTCTGTTTGCAAAACAGCTACCAAGTTCTATACTACTTTAAAGAGTACCCTGTGGAGCGGAGCAGTTGCACAGCTACCAACCGCAGTCAGAACACCAGCTCCTGCCTCCTATGCTTTTGCACCCAGAAAGATCTGACAGACCAACACATCACCCTTCAACTGAAATTTTAGCTTCTTGACTGATGACCAGGCTGATGAGAAATACATAGCTGCCAGAGAAAGTTATTTCTTCTGTGCCCAAGCATCCCTAGCAGGATCCAAACATGAAGACTGATGGCATCTAAATGCAAACCAAGAAGGTTGGAAAAATTTTGTGTTGTATTCCCCTTGGTATTGTCAGAGAGACCACAAATAGCTCTAAAGCTCATTTAGATCTTATATTATTCTTCATTTTGACTTATTAGTTATTGCCATAGAATTTTATTATGCCCTTAACCTTTCTGATTGTATTTCTTCTAATGTTTTTAAACATTATTTAATGGAATTGTTCTGTTTTCATAGCTAAGGTTTTTACTTTCAGGTTATCCCTCTTGCATTACTTGTTCCTATCTCAAATTTCTTCTCCCCATTCATCTTTTTTTTTTCTTTTTGCCCTGGTTGGTATTATTTTCTGTTTTCTCTGATTAATGATCTCTAATAACTAGTTTAAATCTATTCCAGAATATTTTAAATTTACAACTGGAGAACATTGTAAACAATTTTTTTTCCAGGTTGATTAGTATGCCGATGTACTCTGAAGTGATTGTGGTAAATGGGGTTTACATCTTTTCTTAAAGTGATATGGTTCTGAGAACAGAGAAGGACATACATTTAGTGAAATTAGCATTGTTTGAATATGCATAAACCCAGGGTTATTAAGAGAAAGAAACATTAAAATAGACCCTTACCAAATAATAATTATCCCAGCAGATGTGTAGACAAAGAACAAACTACCCCGAAGAGCCCACAACACTTAAAACACTGATACAGATATACTAATGAGGAATGTTTGGGAAAAAAAAAAAAAAACAACCTAGAAGTTGCATACTTAAACAGTGATCGAGGATTGGAGTTGTGGCTCAGGGGTAGAATGCTTGCCTAGCATGTATTAGGCACTGGATTCCATCCCCAGCACCACATAAAAAAGTAAAATAAGATCGTATTCATCTACAACTAGAAAAAAAATTTAAATATAAGCAGTGATCTAAAAGAAGATATAAGAAATTAATTTTAAAAATACAAGGAGAAAGGGCTCATAACAATGAAGAGGTAGATTATGAAAAAAGAACTAAAGCCAGGCACAGCAGTGTCTAATGGCTCTGGAGGCTGAGGTGGAAAGATTACAAATTCAGAGCCAGCCCCCTCAATTTAGTAAGAGCCTAAACTTGGCAAGACCCAGTTTCAAAAGTAAAATAGGACTGGGAATGTGGCTCAGTGATTAAGTGCCCCTGAAGTCAATCCTAGTACTTAAAAACAAAACTGGAAATAGTCAATAAATTAATAATTCATTGGAAAATTTTGATCAATAGGTTGCCTCCCTTTGAAGATTGATTCACAGGTCATGCCAACCAACTATATAATGAATATGAGGTCAACAATTTAAAAAATCCAGAGACCCTGACTAGAATAATCAAGAAATCTCGAATAACATTAAGAAGCTAAAACTCATGATTAGTGGTATAGAAAGAGGCAGTGAAATGCAAATGAAAAAGGAATGTGCAGGCTTTTCAAAAACTACAAGAAAAATATTGTAGCTAAATTAGAATTTTAACTGATTTCTCAAACTAGACCCTGAAAGTCTTGACTGGATGGGAATAATAAATATGAACTCTGAAAGATAATGGATGCCAAAGAATATTCAGCAAAACTAACTATCTGAACTAAAGACAAAATAAAATCCTCTATCAAAAGCGGACGTTAAAAGAATTTATAACCACTAAACAATACAAAATAAGCAGTGAAAAAAATTATGCAGAAAACTGAAAAATATAAAATAAGTCACTAGAATACTCAAAAACCAAGTGTGAATTAAGCATAAGAAGTTTAAATGACAAGAAATGAAAATCCTCTCTGGTAACACTGCATATAAAATGGAACTTTGGGGATGGATTTCCTTTCCATACTTCTGTATGGGTCTTCTTGAGGCAAAGCCTTTCCTTACCAAACTGACCTAATGTGATCCATGTGTAGACTTGTCATAGTATCCACAGCCTTTATGTTTATTCTGTTTGTGTTATTGGTATAAAGGACCATGAGTGGGACCTTAAGGCCCCCAGCCATTGCTACTTGGAGCCTCATGATTAATTTGGGATTTTTGTCTTTTGTCCTCTTTGTATCAAAGTATGGCTGAAGTTTGGTGTGGTTAGTTTTTGTAGAGAGAAGTTGTGCCATCTGGCTGGATGTAGTTCAGCAACATAGCCTCTACCCTGTGAATCTGTAGTGTCCCTATAGATTCTCAGCACATCACTAGAAAGAAGGCAGTAAGCAATAGAAACAACTGTTGCAAACAATATGCAGCATTAAAATAAATACCCGTTTCTTGCTTTGACATGCAATACTAAGTACCAGAAAATGATAATACTAATATTTTCACAGCAATGATGAGGTCTTCACTTGCCAAAGCAAAATGAATCAATAACCATGAACTCAGATCTGGCATTAAACAACAGTTGTCCAGTGTGTCATCTGCAGTACTAATAACAACAACATGGATAGTGGGGACAGGATTTAGGTAAACAAAATAGTTCTGAAAAATGTTAACAATAGAGTTAGAGGAAGCTTTGAAAAGAAGGTGGAAGAAAGTTTAGAATGTTGAAAATGTGAACATAGAATTTAGAAGAGATGTAGTGAGTGATGGTTATAAAAGAAAGAAGGAAAAAGTATAGCAAAACAGAAAGAGAAAACAGAATGTGACTGTCAGTGCAAGAAGAAAGGAGAGAGACAAAAAAACTCAAACCCTAAAATGACAAATTATCATTTTAAAAATGTTAAAAATGGAAAAAAAATTGTGTATGTTCACATATACATACTTCCATGAACCAATCATCACCATGGGGGGGGGGGGAAATCTTAATCCAAAATGAAAAACCTCTTCCCTCCAAGGTGTTCAAACTGTTGATGATGATGAATGGTCACTATCTAAGGTTTTACTGTCCATTCCATTTCTTCTTAATCTATGTACTATGGGAAAAAGAGCAAGTGTACGGATTTCTTATCACATCTTTTAGTGTTGCTCACCAAGCTGCCAACTGGAATGACTTAAAAGTAAATCTGGCTGAAATATCTCTGAACTTTCCTTCTTGCTATATGGCATAGGACGGAATGGGAGGTACTATCAAATTTTGTCTTCACATACCAGGATGAGTATGCTTCAGATTTCTATGACAGTTTTGGTCATTTGGGGCTTAGGTCTAATCAGGTATTAGGGACTTTGTTGGATGGTGTCTACTCTGGAGATAAACACACTGTTAGGTCCCATTTTCAAAGGAATGATGAGGTCTTCACAGATTTCAACCTGTACAGTAATTTGGATCTTAGGAATCTCCCAAGAATTTTTACTTGCAAGGTGGGAAAAATGAATCCTCTCCATACTCTGCTGCCTGGGAACTCAGTCTTTCCGGATTTAGACTCAGTGTATTCATGCCTGCATGTTCAGATTGTCAACCCTCTTTAGCTGGCTACATGAGACACCAAACTCAAAAGGAAAATTATTTGCATTCCCCTTTTTGTATTGTCTGAGTTCCCCTGTGTACAGTCTTCTTTGTAACTATTTCATGCATATCCTGTCAGATATACCTTGGGCCACAGAGTAGGTGATTCCTGAGAAAGTCTGGTAATGTTTGCAGTGATTTTCTGATGCTCTAGGCAGCAAGTTGCAACGTGGCCTTCTCAAGATTCAGGCCTCAATTCTGTGTCAGTTGAGAAATACAGAGCACTCTCTAAACACTTAATATTATGTTCAGTCTTAGGACAAACTAAGTTCAGGCTGCTTTTCTGACATACAGATTATTCTGTACTAAATTGTGTTACTCCTTGCATGTTTTCCCTGCTCTCTGTGATAAAGTAGCCTTGCTATTACAACCAATTTGGCTCTAGTGTATTCTTTCTTGTTCTTTGTTTAATGAATCCCAAAGTCTGAATCTCTAAGAAACTGTCTGATATTGAATTTCAGGGGAATTCCTCTTTCACTCACTTTATAGCAAAGCAGTACTCTGACTGCTTGATTGTTTATTTCAGGGAGCAGCTGAAAATGTAGCCTTCCTCTAATCTATCCACTTAAATTTCCTACTTGTGTTTTAACAAGTCTTTCATCGTTGATTTAAGGAGTTGGTTGAAAGCCAGATTACATGCATCGATTCTCAGAGTTTCTGAATGTTAGAGTTTGGGTTAATGTTTATGTTTTTAACATCAGTTGATTATACAAGTCTAGGAACACCAAATCTATAGAATGGATTTGTCAGTCTTACCTCCCTCACATGACATATAATGTGAAAATTATTTGGAAGTTAAATTGCAATGTAGTAATTAAGGAGTTATTGCTTTTTTCTCTCTATTTAAGTATGAAAAGTTAAGCCCAGGAAAAAAAAAAGAATTAAAAAAGAATGGAACAATGCATTCTGGAGGAGATATTTATAGATCTTATTATTTCAATTCAGAATAACATAATTTGCATTAAAACCTAAAATGGGACACTTAATACAAGAATTATTGTGATACTTGGGTCAAAAAAGAAAAAGAAACCACTCTTGGTACCATTTGCTCTGCAGGCAGCACAGAAGCAGAAGGTTTAGTTCTATTAAACCATAAACTAAAAGAAACAGAGATATCTGGGATACATTTAGGGACCTCTTTTCCACCTGTGTTAGGTATTGTGGGAGTGATATCATTATTTCCTTTGAATAGTTTGTTGGCTTAAGAACAATGTAATTAAATATTTAAACAACTTGTTGATGATTCTGACACAGGATAAATTTCAGAATCACTGACTTCAGACTGTTCATTGGAAGGCAAATGCTACTAACCACTATTCTATGTAGACTACTATAAGCTGCCCTTGTGATTTCTAATTGTTTCATTCCACCTCTAGAATGACAACTATATTTCATGGAAACTCAAAATCTAGCCAAAACCATCCAACTTATTCATGCTTCCTGATTTAAAATCTATAGAATTATGGTATTATCTGCCTAATCATGAATACTTTTAATGTTTTACCCAGGGTAGAAATTTAGTTAACAGTTCCATATTGTAATGTTTAACTCATACCTGACACTGGAAGACTGAAAGTACAAATGGATAATAGCTAAGTCACATATATTTGAAAAAATACATTGGAACTTATCATTTTAGCAAATTATCCAGTGGCCCAATTCATAGCCTCAGAAGCAACACAGGATAATCAAAACTTGTTTAGTGCTTAGTACATTGTTCTAAAGCAAATAGTTTATTTCATTAGAATAATAATCTCACCCACATATTTTCCAACACAGATAGGAAAGAAGTTCCTGCCAATATTTTTTTTTCTCTATTTCTAACATCTTATGACCAACTGACACATAAACTCAGGGTCAAGGTTTCAATTTTATGAATTCACTGATGATGCTATAGTTTGAACATGAGATGTCCCTTCAAGGATGGTGATTTTTTTTCTTAACTGTTGGCGTTGAGGTAAAAGAAGATTTAAGTAATAGGAGGTTCTAAGTCTAAAAGTTTGTCCTAGAAGAGTTGAGGTATTTTTCATATGATCAAGATGATTTCTCATAAGAAAGTGGTTACTAAAACAGCAAGCCTGACTCAGTAAAGTTTTGTAGCTTCCTATTTGAGATATACTCTTGCAGAGTTATATTCAAGTGCTAAGATTATAGAAAAAGTATATGTAAGAAGCAGGAAGGGTTTTTCCTACAGAGTATGATTAAAGTTTATATTTCCTCTTCCAACTGTTTAGATAGTGAGTTTCATTAATCCAAAAAAAAAAAAAAAGCCAATTGGCATTTTTAGCATCAACTGCATTTGGTTATAGTACATTATTATTTTGATATGATTCTGGATTTAATTAGCTAATAATTTTTAAATATTTTATATATGTTCCTAATGAGAGTTAATTATGTCATCTCTATTATTTTGATGAAGTTTATACTAACCTCAAAAATAAATGGAAAGTATTTTCAAAGACATTGTATAAAATTGACTATTTTTATTTTTAAAATAAAATATTTTAAAAAAATAAATGATAGTAATACAATTACAATTCTTATTACATAGCACAATTTTTTATTTCTCTGTTTGCATATAAAGTATTTTGACACCAGTTTGTGTCTTCATTCATGTACTTTGGATAATGATGTCTATCACATTTTCACCATCCTTGCTAATCCCCTGTACCCTCCTTTTCCCTCCCACCCATCTTCCCTATCTAGAATTCATCCCATGCTCGACCTCCCTATCCTACTATGATTCAGCCTCCTTATATTCAGCATTAGTTCCCCCCCATCTGCTAGCTCCACGTTGCATATCTTTGCCAATGCCATCCATTTACATGCAAATGCCATGATTTTATTCTCTAAGTAAAATCCCATTGTGAAAATATGCCATATTTTTTAAAATTCATTCATCCATTGAAGGGCATACGGATTGGCTTCACAGTTTAGCTATTGTGAATTGTGCTACTATAAACACTGATGTGGCTGTGTCCCTGGAGTATATTGTTTTTATGCCTTTTGAATATAGACAGAGGAGAGGGATAGATGGGTCAAATGATGGTTCCATTCCCAGATTTCCAAGGAATCTGTGTACTGCTTTCCATATTGGCTGTACCAATTCACAGTCCCACCAGCAATGTATAAGTGTACCTTTTTCCCCACATCCTCGACAACACTTATTGTTATTTTCATAAGAGCTGTCATTCTGACTGGAATAAGAGGATGTCTTAGAGTACAATATCTCTAATTGCTAGAGATGATGAACATATTTTCACATATTTGTTGATTGATTGTATATTCTCTTCTGAGAAGTGTCTGTTCGGGTCCTTGGCCCATTTGTTGATTGGGTTATTTGTTTTTTGGTGCTTGGCTTTTTGAGTTCTTTATATACCCTAGAAAGTAGTACTCTATCTGATATGTCAGGGGTAAAAATTTGCACTGAGGATGTAGGCTCTTTGTTCACCTCACAGATTGTTGCTTGAGCTGAGAATAAACCTTTTAGTTTGAATCCATCCTATTTATTGATTCTTGGTTTTAATTCTTGCACTATAGAAGTCTTATTAAGGAAGTTGGGGCCTAATCCCACATGATGTAGATTAGGGCCTACTTATACTTGATTGAGTCTCTGGTTTAATTCTTAGGTTCTTGATCTACTTTGAGTAGAGTTTTCTGCATGGTGAGACATAGGGGTTAAATTTCATTTTGTTGCATATGAATTTCCAATTTTCCCAACACCATTTGTTGAAGAGGCTATCTTTTCTCCAATGTATGTTTTTGTCAACTTTATCTAAGATAATTGTAATTTTGAGGGTTAGCCTCCATGTCCTCTATTCTGTAGAGTCTACCAGTCTCTTTGGTGCCAATTCCATGCTCTTTTTGTTACTGTTGTTCTGTAGCATAGCTTATGGCCATGCCATTGGGATTTTAATCAGAACTGCATTAAATCTGTATGGTGCTTTTGGTAGTATTGTCATTTTGCTCATACTGATTCTGCCTATACAAGAGCAAGATAGATCCTTCCATTTTCTAAGGTCTTCTTTGATTTCTTTTGTTAGGCTTATGTGGTTTTCATTGTATAGATGTTTCATCTCTTTTATTAAGTTGATTCCCAGGTATTTTATTTTTTGAGGTTATTGTAAATGGGGTAGTTGTTGAGAGCCACAGCCAAAGAGGCCCCAGCAAACTTCCAACTGATTGGCTCACAGCAGCCCCAACAAACTTCCAGTTAATTGGCTCACCGTGGCCCCACCAAACTTCCAACTGCCAGCTGATTGGCTCCTCTGCGGTGATGCTCATTGGGCTGTTTCCCTGCCCTTTCAGTCCACGGAGCTGCTCATTCGGGGACTCTCTTGGCTCCGCCCACGCGACCCAATTAATTGGCCACAAGAGCAGGAGGAGTCGGGGTTTGAGAGGCTTATGGGAAGCTGGTGGTGGCAATTGGGCTCTGAGGGAATTCCTGAAGAGCTCCTGTGGTGCAGCATGTGTGTTCTAAAAATAAAGTTCGTTTCTGCTTGAAAAGTGGCTCGTAAAATTGTGCCCAGCCAGACTGTGGCAGGTAGTTTTTTTCATTTCCTTCTCAGAGCATTTGTCATTGATATACAGAAATGCCTTTGATTTATGGGTGTTGATTTTATATCCTGCTCCTTTGCTGAATTCATTTACTAGTTCTAGAAGTTTTCTGGTGAAGCTTGTTGGGTCTCCAAGGTTTAGAATTATATCATCAGCTAATAGTGTTAATTTAAGTTCTTCTTTTTCTATACGTATCCCTTTAATTTTTTTTGTCTATCTAATTGCTCTGGCCAGTGATTCAAGAACTATGTTGAATAGAAGTGGTAATGAAGGCATCCCTGACTGGTTCCAGTTTTTAGAGAGAATGCCTTTAATTTTTCTCCATTTAAAATAATATTGGCCTGAGGCTTAGCGTAGATAGCATTTAAGATGTTGAGATGCGTTCCTGTTATCCCTACTTTTTCTAGTGCTTTAAACATGAAAAGGTGCAGTTTTTTGTCAAATGCTTTTCCTGCATCTATTGAGATCATCATGATTCTTATCTGAGTCTACTGATGTGATGAATTACATTTATTGATTTTGTATGTTGAACCAACCTTGCATTCCTGGGATGAATTCCACTTGATCATGGAGCACAATCTTTTTGATATGTGTTTGTAATCAATTTGCTAGAATTTTATTGAGAATTTTTGCACCTATATTCATTAGAGATTTTAGTCTGAAGTTTTCTTTATTTGATGTGTTGTTGCGTGGTTTTGGAATCAGGGTGATAATTGACCTCATAGTATGAGTTTGGAAGTGCTGCCTCTTTTTCCATTTCCTGAAATAAATTGTAGAGTATTGGTTTTCTTCTTTAAAGGTTCTGTAGAACTGAGCTGTGTATCCATCGGTACTGAGCTTTTTTTGGTTGGTAAGCTTCTTATGGCATCTTCTGTTTCATCAGTTAATATTGGTCTGTTTAAATTGTGTATATCTTTCTGATTCAATCTGGGCAAATTCTATGACTTAGGAAATTTTTTGATGTCTTCAATGTCTTTTACTTTATTGGGGTCCAAGTTTTCTAAATAAATTTCTAATTATCCTCTGTATTTTTGTAGTATCTGTTGTGATATTACCTCTTTCATCAGGTATGGTGGTAAGTTGAGTTTTCTCTCTTCTTCTCTTCATTAGAGTGGCTAAAGGTCTGTCAATTTGTTTATTTTTTTCAAAGAACCAACTTTTTGCCTTGTCAATTTTTCAGTTGTTTCTTTTGTTTTAATTTTATTGAGTCTAGCTCTAATTTTAATTATTTCTTGCCTTCTACTGCTTTTGCTGCTGATTTGAGGTGTAGTGTGAGGTCATTTACTTGTGGACTTTGTGCTTTGTGGCATATTTTATGGCCTGTTTTAAGAAGGATCCATATGCTGTGCTGAGAAGAAAGTGTATCCACTTGATGCCAGTTGAAATATTCTATATATGTCAATTAAGTATAATTATTGATTGTATTATTGAGTTCTATAGTTTTCTATAGTTTCTTATTCAACTTTTTTGTGGAAAATCTGTCCAGTGGTGAAAGAGGCCTGTTAAAGTTGCCCAAGATTATTGTGTTGTAGTCAATTTGACTCTTGAACATGAGAAGAATTTGATGAACATAGCGGCACCATTGTTTGGGACATATATATTTATGTCTTGTTGGTGTATGGTTCCTTTAAGAAGTATGCAGTGTCCATCTTTATAACTTTTGATTAACTTTGGCTTGAAGTCTTCTTAATTTAATATGAGGATGGAAACCCCTGATTGCTTCTGCAGTACATGTGAGTGGGATGAATTTTTCCCAGGCTTTCATCTTCAGTCTGTGTTATGTCTTTTCCTATCAGATGAGTCTCCTGAAGGCAACATATTGTTGGGTCTTTTTTTTTTTTTTTTTTTAATCCAGTCTGCTAGCCTCTGTCTTTTGATTGGTGAGTTTAAGCCATTAACACTCAGAGTTATTATTGAGCCATGGTGTGTATTCTCAGCCATATTTGTTTAGTTTTGTTTTTTAACTTGACTTGATTTTTTTGTCTTTGATTAGATTTTCCTTTAGGGTACTACCTCCCTCTGCTGATTTTTATTGTTTGTTTCCTCTTCATGGAATATTTTGTCAAGGATGAATTCTATTGCTAGGTTTCTAGCTATAAATTCTGTTAACTTTTGTTTATTGTGGAAAGCTTTTATTTCATCTTCAAATCTAAGGCTTCATTTTGCTGGATATATGATTCTAGGTTGGCACCATTTTTCTTTCAGAGCTTGATACTCATCCTTCCAGCATGTTCCAACTTTCAGGGTCTGTGTTGAAAAATCTGCTATTATACTAATTGGTTTTTCCTATATGAAATCTGATTCCTTTCTCTCATAGCTTTTAAAATTCTCTCCTCATTCTGCATATTGGGCATTTTTATTATAATGTGCCTTAGTGTGGATCTGTTCTAATTTGTTTGTTTGTTTGTTTGCTTAGAACATCTATCTCTCTCTGTTGAGGTCATCTTTTGCTTCTTGGATTCATTTATGTAGCTCCTTGTCAAAGTAATCTTTCACTGCTTGTATTTGCTCTCTTATATCTTCCTTGAGTTCACAGAACATTTTAACCATGTATATCCTTGCTGAGAGCCATAGCCAAGTAGGAATGAGGCATGGCATTTTTGGTTGAAAGGTGATGCCAGCAAGCCATTGAGATGATAATGATTATGTTAAGATGTGCATTCAATTAGAGATTAGACCCCTGCTGTCCGCCTCAGCCTGCTACTTTTGCGCTCTCACAGCACTCCCAGAGAGTTCCCATTGGTTGGGGAAGTGCCGTAGGAGGGAATTCCGGAGGAGGGATTTCCTGTTGGTGTAGTGTGTCCTGGGAGAAGGCCGCGTGCGTGGCATTCACGGGAGTTTTGGAAATAAAAGTTTGTTCCTGCTTGAGTGACTCATGATTTTGTGCCCAGCCAGACTGCGGCATATCCTGAACTCTTTCTCTGTCATTTTTTTTCTGCTGTGCCTGCCAATGATTCTAATAATGAGGTGTTTTGATTTGTTTGCAATACTTTGTTGCCTTGTCTCTTCATGTTGCTTGTTTATCTTCCTTTTCAGCTCTGTGCATCTAGGGTGTTACTGTTTTTACCCTATATATTGTAGAGCTTTTGTAGGTTCCAAGATCTCTTTTGTAGGGCAGGACAATGTTAACTAATCCCAGTATCCACAATATATTAAATATGATCAATTTGTTGTTGTTAAGACATTCACACTTTAGTCTCAATGGGCAAAGATGTTGGATTCAATTGCTATCTAAAATATCATCAGTAGTTTTGTAGAAAGATTTACAGTTTCTGATGGTGGACCATGAACTGGGAGTAAGCATAGAATGATATCCTAAGAAAGAAAGTTATGAGGGTATGTAGTTAATATATCTTAGGAAATGTGAAAGAGAAATCTAATGAAGAGGGTTAGTAACAAAAGAATAGACAGGAAGTAATTTAGGGTAGACAAGTACATGGGAAGATAGTAGAGTACATAAAACAAATAGAGATGTATTTAGAAATGTACAGAATGTTAAAATAGTAAAATTTAGAGAAAGAAAAAGGAAAAAAAGAAAAAAAGCTTGAAGAAATATACCAAGTTTGTTGCTAATTTTAGAGATCTGTACCTTTTCTGCTTCTCTTCTCATCCAATAGATGGGATTATCTGTTTTAAGCTGGTATCTCTTCCTTTTGGATGGTGGAGGTAACCCTGGTGGGAATACTGGTCGTAGAGTAGGGCATCTGGCCACCCATTAGTTCCTGCAGGGAGACTGTACCTCACAGGTCTCTTTTGGGGACTACTCTTCTGACTTGAGCACCTGGTATTGTCTTCCTCTCCTGCCTAGAGATTTCTCAGCTTCTGTTCTCTGTTAGGCTTCAAACTTTAGTCCTATCCCTCTCACTTAACTGAGAGGCTCACACCAAGTGGGTGTCACTCTGGTTGCTCTGCACACCTCCCCATCTGAGAGATGCTTTTTGTACAGTGGTCACTTTGCCAAGTTATTGCCACTGGGTTGGGGGAAGTTGGATACTTGGTATCTGGCCAAATGGAGATTTGATCTGAGAGCTGCTCCCACCAAATATGGGGAGAAAGGTTATCCAAGATGGAGTCAGTCTGCTTCCAGCACTCCGATGTCGGGTGAGGTATGGGGAGTGTGGGGAGCCGGGCAATTTCACTGTTCTGTGGGTATGTAGTAGCTGAGTAACCTGTGTGGGAGCAGAGCACAGTCTGGAGCTCTGCAGAGGTGCTGATAGATGATTCTGCTAAGCTGCTTGAGAGCTGTGCATGGGGTGGAACTTCGGACTTTGGGTTTAAGGTGTTAGGGGTCCAGAGTTCTACTGAAATGCTGAGGCTCTGAGCCCTGTGCAGGGGTCACAGCACTAGTATTTTTGTGGAAATCAGTTGTATAGGAGTCCTCTTACACTCCCTGAGATGCAGTATTTCAATGACGTGAGAACTTGGAATCTGGAGTATTATTTTTAATTGTCTGGTAAAACTAGCCAGTTTAATTGTCTGGACCCAGTGATTTCTGTTTTGAAATGATAAATAATGAATAATGAATTCAATATCTTTAACATCTAGAGATCAGTTGAGTTATCTACTACATTGTGGTAGTTTGACGTGTCTGTGGAACAACCAAGTCTATGAATGTTCTAAAAAACATTCTTATAAAGGTATTGACACTATTTTTATTGTTCTTATAGTATTTTTAGAGCTTGTAGAAACAAGCTCCTAGTTATAGAAACAGTTATGTTGTGTCTTGAATTCTTACAATAAGATATGTCTTAAAATTCATCAGAATTACAGAGATTTAGTAAGTTAATTATCTACTGAATGAATCAGTTTTTATTTTATTTACTTTATACAATTTTTTTCTCAATTTTCCAATTTCTGCTCATTTATACACTCTTCTATTTTGTCTACCTTTAATATTCTCTCCTTTTGTAGTTTGTTAAGTAGAAACAGTAAATTTGAATAATTTTATCTACAGTGCTTTATATTTCCCTGTATTTTTTAGGCATATTTAATATGATTTCCCCCTCATTTTATATTTTCTAATTTTCTTGGCTCAGTGGTCACTGTGCCAAGCTGTTGCCACCAGATAGTGGGGGAGTTGGATATCTGGTAACTGGCCAGAAGGAAATTTGATCAGAGAGCTGGTTTATTTAGAAATATAATTTAAGTTTTAAAGTGTTCTAAGGGTTTTTGTTGTTTTTTGTCACCAGTTTTAGTTGGTTCTGATAATATTTGACACAATTAACATGAGTTTATATCTTTAAATTTGTTAAGTTTTGTTTTCTGTTTGTATTGGGAAATGGATCTAGTTAAATTTTTTGAAAAATTAGAAGTATATGCAATTGAGAAAACTACATCTATAAATTATATTCATAGTTTTGATGAAAGTATATGTTTGCTCTTAAAATTTTAAAGATCTAACTGGCATACTACAAATTGTTTTGACATAGGAACAGGTTCACTGCCCTTTGATTACTAGTGTGACAGTAAAGCAAAAGTAACTCCATTTTGTAAAACAATCATGCCAAATAGAAAGGTCATGACTGGGGCAAGTTGTTCTTTTCCTTTTGCTATAGAAACCCTAAAGAACATGAAACTACCTAATGGGTCATTTTTCTATAACTAGGAGCTCTGTTTCTGTAACTGGAGCGACTGGGCTAATTGTGATTGGTTAAGCTTCCTGCCACCTGACTGCACTCTCCTGCTTCTATAACTTGGCTTTCTTGCATTGGCTAGACCCCCCAAATGTCCCTTTTGTAGTTTTCATACTTAAAAAGAAGCACCCATGAAATTGTTTGGGGCTGAACAAGGGAACAGTTTTATGTTCTGCTTAGTCAGCACAATGTGCTTCCATAAAGGCTTAATTTGATTATACGTGTGTGGTCTGGAAGTCAATTATGAAACCCCAGGATGATGCTTTAACTAAAACATTTGGGGGCTTGTCCAAGATTCCTCTCTTTCCTACCCCCGTCTCTCTTGAGGCCTCTTTGTGGGGCCTCATCTGTGCCTGGGAGCAGGAAGAGACATTATCTCTGTCCCACTGGAGGTCTCCCTGTGTGATAGTATCTGTTCAGTAACTGAGGGCAGAATGAGACATCATCTCTGTCCCACTGGAGGCCTCCACAGCACTGGAGGCCTGCCTGTGGAGGCCTCATCTGTTCTGTGCCTGGAGGCAGGACAAAACTCTCTATCCCACTGGAGACCTTCCTTTGGGGTTATTTTAAAGTATAAAAGAAAGAAAGATCAGTAGATTAAAGTTATTAAAAGTTTCTAAATATAAAAATATATTTAGTAAAAAAATATGTTTCCAGGTTAAAAAAAAATACTAATTTTGTGATAAAGTATAATTATAATACATCTAAGGAAACAATAAACTGGTCTAATTAAGTAATAATAAAGGTCTATAAATAAAAGATAAATATTAAAAGATATATATACATACCTTAAGGTTTTTTACAACTGTGGTTAAACAGCAAATATTATTTTATTTTTATTTTTTTTATTTTTAATTTTTTATTGGTTGTTCAAAACATTACAAAGTTCTTGACATATCATATTTCATACATTTGATTCAAGTGGATTATGAACTTTCATTTTACCCTATGTACATATTGCAGATTCACACCGGTTACACATACTTTACTTTAAAGTATTGTACTACATTACAGAGTTTACATTTTTTCTTTAAAAGCTCAATTTGGTTACTATAAAAACATCAAAGAAATTGTGGTACATTACTCTTCTATACACATTAAATATGTTCATATCTTTCATATGAACATATTTAAAAGAACAAATTTAAATATGTAACAAATTTAAAAGAACATTTCATCTAACTGGTGTTCTCCAAACTAAAGTTGTCTGTAATGGTAATTTTAAACCTATAAGGATAACAGATTTTATTGGAAATGTATTTATATAATTTGATATATTGTAACCAAACCTTATGTTACCTTTTAAACTGGGATATGAAAATAATTTAAAGGTATATTAAAAGATAAGAGTCTGATCTGTTTTAAAGTTTAATATAATAAAACATTTTGCCACTTTTCCACATGAAAGAAAAGTTAAAAACCCTCAGCTTTTTCTTGATTCATGTTTTTGATGTAATATCATACTGAGTTAACAAACATTCATGCAGACTCATGAAGCAATATATGTAAACTTTAAAAGATGATATCTAAAAAGGAGGCAAAAATCAGCTTCAGAACTACAACACTTTACCTAAGATTTGTGAAGAGCCCTGCCTTACATGAGATAAGGCTCTGCCTCCTACCTTACAGCATGTCAAATGACTTCAAAATAGGCCAGACTTCAGTTGATTTAAAGTAATCTTATATTCAAAGTTTAACTTTATTGTAAAGATTACTGTGATCTCAAATGGGAGATATAATGCATAACTCAGCCAGAGTTCAAGATTATATACAAGTTAAATATATTTTTACTGTTGTTAATTTCACTTTGTATTCTCCTTATAACTGATGCCATTAAAATTTGCAGAAGTAATACATCAAGAAAACATAACCTAAATTAATTTGAGCTATTAAGCCGTCATCTATAGGCAGATAATAATTAAAAGAAATTATATTAACTATAAAAAGGCTGGCATTATGACTCAGCAGTAGAGTGCTTGCCTTATATGTGTAAGACACTGGGTTCAATCTCAACATCACATAAATAAGTATAATGAAAGTATGATATTATGTACAACTTAGGAAAAAAAATTACTGTAGAGTTATAAATATTAAAGTTGAAGCCCAGAACTCTTAGTTTAAGACTGATAAGACTGACTTGCTAGATGTTTCAGGCCAAGGATTAAAAATTTAGATTAAAATAAAGGGTCCATGAAAATCAATATTTGGCTCCTGTCCTCTGAGTCAGCCTGAATCCAGGGAAAAGGCGAAGAGCTTTACAACTCTGAGCCACATAAACTCATGTTAAGGGAGATTAATGAGATTACTGGAGAAGAGAAAGCCAATGAGTGTGCATGCTGCAATAGAGGAGGGTCATTGAAAGGGGAGACATGCATGATGCTTCCAAGGAAAGCCACATGGTCAGCAAGACCTTGACCCATCCTAACGCAGATAACACTAGCAGAACTAAAATGCTGCTCACGACTTCCCCAAAAGTGTACCCAAAGAGAATTGAGCTGACACTTAGTAACAGAGAGAACAAGGTCAGTTTGACCAGCTTGATCTTAAACACCTAGCAAAAAACAGTAAAAACAAAAAACACAGCCATTCCTAGACATTAAAACAAAAACAAAGAAAACAAACAAAAAACAGTTACTTTAATGTTACATAAGATGTAAATTTGTGTTGGCACCCTCCCCAAAATAAATAAGACTGAAGGCAACAGAAAAGATTCCTTGGGCAGGAATGCCTGATAACTATTAATAGAACCTGCCAGAATAAGAAGTTTTTAGTCCATTTGAGGTCTACAGATCTTCCTAACCTCCTACACTGGAAGACTTAATCAGTGTTTGCTAGCCTAATTATCTAGCCCTAAGTAACAAAGAGATGTCTGTTGAACATAGAGGTCACTAAAATAAAGATATTTTACAAAAATCAGATGACATTAACTAATTTAACTAAATGTTGTTTCTAGTTCCTGATAACTCTGAAAATGTTAAAGATTTATGTTCTCTTAAAAGGCACCTTCTTAGACTTTGTTAGGCATTGTTATGGGGACAATTTCTCAGGTGTTACACCTCCTGGTAGAATACTTATTAATTTCTATCGTTTTCATAATATTCACAGACAGGTTTAAAATGCTACAACTGCTATTTTGTATTAATCTTGTTTCAGTACTCATGTCTTTTTGTTTCTCTCATAGAAGTACCCATTCCCAGGTGAATTTACAACCTATTTTTTCCTAAACCAGATTTTTTCCCTGGATTCATTGACCCACTCAATTTCAAAAAAGGGACTCCAAACTGCTTGCCTCACTGCATATTGCCCCCCCACTCAGCTCGAAGCAGCAAGAACAATCATCCATTTTCCTTACAACACTAGGAGGTCCCTAATATTAGAGGGGAAAACTATGGTCAGTATAGATGTTCACCAATATGTCTAGTTCAGGAAGATATGCCACAGTCTGGCAGGGCATAAATCACAAGCCATTTATCAAGCAGAAACAAACTTTATTTTTAGAACACACATGGAACACCATAGGAGCTCTTCAGGAATTCCCTCAAAGCCCAACTGCCACCACCGGCTTCCCACAAGCCTCTCAACCTCCCCCACTCCTCCTGTTCTTGAGGCTGATTGGCTGGGTCGCATGGGCAAAACAAAAAAAAAAAAGTCCCCCAATGAGCAGCTCTGTGGTCTGAAAAGATGGGGAAACAGCCCAATGAGCATCACCGCAGAGGAGCCAATTAGTTGGCAGCTAGAGGTTTGCTGGGGCTGCTGTGAGCCAATCATCAGCTGGCAGCTGGAAGTTTGCTGGGGCCCCTTCGGCTGTGGCTCTCAACATCTCCCCCTCTTTGTTTAAACAACAAGCATGTGGCTTAGGGACCGTGCCTGCCTTAGGTTGTCCAATACTACATATGGTACTTCTCGTCATCACATGAGCTGACCTCAAGGCATTAGCCTCCTGTCTTAGGTTGGCACCATTGCAAATGGATCTTACCCATCATTGACTACCTGTCCAGCATATAGCCACACCTGTGGATAGGTCTTTGTACCAGCAGGGGGGCGGGGGAGGTGAGGTTCTTTCCCTCACCTCTGTTGGCTCCCAAATTTTAGCTGAACAACCATCACAAGCAGAAGGGAGGAGGATACACAAAGCCAATTGATGACTCCTTTAGGAAAAATTGTACCACCAATGACACCATCAACAAAAATACCCCAACACTACCACAAGTCGCTGCACCAACAGATAATTCACAATGCATATAAGTGATACATAGTGCAGGCAAGTTCTGCAAGCAGTTCAGTGATAGCTATTGCAGAAGCTGTAGATTGTTTTGTCTTCACCAGCACTGGGATGAAGATAGGAATTCTGGCAATAATGGCTAAAAAAAAATTATGAAACATTCCAGCAGGCACTAAAATAAAACAATTTTCTGAGCAATTTACATTATCCTGAATAGAATTATTAAATATAATGAAAGTGAAAGGTGAAAGTAAACAAAAAGATCTGTTAATCTCCTTGTTTATTCACATATTGAAACAATCCTCTACAGCTGTTTACCCAATTTAAATTAAAATTTTAAATCACGTGAATAAGAAAAAAAATATTTGGATCCATTTTTTCATGAGCGCTCATCATCCACGGTATGTGGACATACGTACATACAAACATACAACACAAAACACAAGTGTGCACACATAATATAATACATGCAACACATAATAGTAAAGGCCTTATAACATTTTACAAATGAAATCTCCATTGCAATTTTTGAAAACGCTATAGTCAAAAAATAGAACTGATGAGCAAAACATTAACCTAGGTCTGTATGAGCTCAAAAAACAAAATAGAACTTCATGATATGGGAAAGGGCAATATTAAAATAGATATTGAAAAAAGCATCCTGGTTCTGTCAAAGATGTAAGAGTAGCCAAACTGAAGTTCTGGATATCAGCTGTTATGGATTTGAGCCAAATCATCTTCTTTTTGGTCTGTAGAAATCGCTTTAGTTAATCTCTCTGGAATCCAAATCGGCTGCTGTTCTCCCTGTGGAAACACACAAACAGACCCCTGACTCCAGACAATCACTGGGTCAGAACCTTAGTTAATCTCTCTGGAATCCAAATCGGCTGCTGTTCTCCCTGTGAATATACACAAACAGACCCCCGACTCCAGACAATTACTGGGTGAGAACCTTTACATTGTCCTGTTACAATATCCTTCCAAAGTACCTTGGGCTTATGTACATTTTTTGGACACATATGCCTTTCTGCAGCACTAAGCCCTGATGAATCCAAATTTAAAAAGTTTAGGGTAAAAAGGGTTATTTTATCTTTGGGGAATATATACCCCTTCCCAATTCTCTCTTTTTGCTTTAATTAGTACATTTTAATAGTTTGATGAGCTCTTTCAACTATGCCTTGTCCGTGTGGATTGTATGGGATTCCTATTATATGAGTAATGCCAAATGATGAGCAAAATTGTTTAAAAGAGGTAGAAGTATAGCGAGGACCATTATCTGTTTTTAACTGTTTTGGAATGCCCACAGTGGCAAAATTTTGTAAGCAATGAGCTATAACATCTTTAGTTTTTTCTCCGGCATGAATGGAGCCCATCAAGAATCTGGAAGAAGTATCAACTGTAACATGCATATATTTTAATTTTCCAAATTCTAACAAGTCTGTGACGTATATCTGCCAAATATGATTAGGTATCAGTCCTCTAGGATTGACTCCAAGATTAACTTGTGGTAAAAAGGCCACACAATTTTGACATTGTTTTATTATTTGTCTAGCTTTTTCCTTAGTTATTTTAAACCCTTTTGTAAAGTATTAGCTTTGACATGGAACTTTTTATGAAAATTTGTAGCTTCTTCTAGTGTAGAGAAAATATGTATGCCATGTGTAGTTTTATCTGCTAAATCATTGCCCAAACCAGGGGCTCCAGGCAATCCTGTATGTGCCCTGATATGTCCTATAAAGAACGGATCTTTTCTGTCCCAGATTAGACTTTGTATACTATAAAGCAAAGAGAAAACAGTAGAGGAAGGGGATATCCTACCAGCATCTTCAAGGGATACTATAGCATTAATTATATACTGTCTATCGGAAAATAAATTAAATACAGAATCTGTAAACATCACAAAAGCTTCTAATACTGCATTAAGGTCTACCTTTTGAGCTGATTGTTTGGGTACTAAAAATGTAAAAGTTTGATCAGTTGTAACTACTGTTGCTGTACCATTATTTTACCCATCGGTGACTATATTTGGAGCATTCATAATAGATGTTTTTCTTGTCATTTTTGGAAAAATTACAATATGCAATGACCAAAAAGACAATAAAGGATTAGATGGTAAGTGGTTATCAAATGAAACATTAGATTTGCACATGATTATTGCCCAAGTATTTAACTCATTAGCTAACTCATCAATTTGATTCATAGTATATGGAGTAATAATTTTATTGGGAGAAATTCCAAACAATCCCTTTGCTGCTTTTATTCCTTTGAGTATTAATTGTTCTACAGCCTCAGGATACCTAATAAGAATAGTGTTAGGAGAATAAGATAAATGTATCCATAATAATGGACCTTCTTGCCAAAATACTCCTGTAGAATATTTTTTGTTGGTAGTACAATAAGTAATAAAGGCAAACTTATGTCAATTCTATCCAAATGCATATTTTCCATATATGTTTTAATGATTGTTAATGCCTTTCTTGCTTCAGGCGTTAACATTTGGGGTGAATTTGGATCTGATGGACCTTTTAGGATACAAAATAAAGGTCCCAACTCTCCTGTTGGTATACCTAGATAAGGCCTTATCCAATTTATGTCTCCTAATCACTTTTGAAAGTCGTTAAGTGATTTGAGTTGATCTACTCGTATTTGAGTTTTTGGTGAACGGAACATAATTAAAGATAATAGAGCTCCTAAATAATTAATTGGAAAATGTAATTGTACTTTATCTATTGCTATCTCTAGATTTTAATTTTTTAGTAATTTGTAAGTGTGGCATAACATTCTAGCATGTGTTTTTCTCTTTTTTTTTTTTGATCAGTGTTATCCATTTTATTAATCTTCTTTTTGTTATTTTTATTGTTGGTTGTTCAAAACATTACATAGTTCTTGATATATCATATTTCAAATTTGATTCAAGTTGGTTAAGAACTCCCATTTTTCCCCGTGTACAGCTTGCAGAATCACCTCAGTTACACTTCCATTGATTTACATATTGACATACTCATGTCTGTTGTATTCTGCTGCCTTTCCTATCCTCTACTATCCCCCCTCCCCTCCCCTCCCCTCCCCTCTTCTCTCTCTACCCCCTCTACTGTAATTCATTCCTCCCCCTTGTATTATTTTTCCCTTTCCCCTCACTTCCTCTCATATGTAATTTTGTATAACCCTGAGGGTCTCCTTTCATTTCCATGCAATTTCCCTTCTCTTTCCCTTTCCCTCTGACCTCTCATCCTTGTTTAATGTTGGTCTTCTTCTCATGCTCTTCTTCCCTAGTCTGTTATTAGTTACTCTCCTTATATCAAAGAAGACGTTTGGCATTTGTTTTTTAGGGTTGGCTAGCTTCACTTAGCATAATCTGCTCTAATGCCATCCATTTCCCTCCAAATTCTATGATTTTGTCATTTTTTAATGCAGAGTAATACTCCATTGTGTATAAATGCCACATATTTTTTATCCATTCGTCTATTGAAGGGCATCTAGGTTGGTTCCACAATCTTGCTATTGTGAATTGTGCTGCTATGAACATCGATGTAGCAGTGTCCCTGTAGCATGCTCTTTTTAGGTCTTTAGGGAATAGACTGAGAAGGGGAATAGCTGGGTCAAATGGTGGTTCCATTCCCAGCTTTCCAAGAAATCTCCATATTGCTTTCCAAATTGGCCGCACCAATTTGCAGTCCCACCAACAATGTACAAGTGTACCCTTTTCCCCACATCCTCATCAGCACTTGTTGTTTGACTTCATAATGGCTGCCAATCTTACTGGAGTGAGATGATATCTTAGGGTGGTTTTGATTTGCATTTCTCTGCTAGAGATAGTATTTTCCACGTACTTGTTGATTTTTGTATGTCCTCCTCTGAGAAATGTCTGTTCAGGTCCTTGGTCCATTTGTTGATTGGGTTATTTGTTATCTTATTGTCTAATTTTTTGAGTTTTTAATATACTCTGGATATTAGGGCTCTATCTGAAGTGTGAGGAGTAAAGATTTGTTTCCATGATGTAGGCTCCCTATTTACCTCTCTTATTGTTTCTTTTGCTGAGAAAAAACTTTTTAGTTTGCGTAAGTCCCATTTGTTGATTCTAGATGTTAACTCTTGTGCTATGGGTGTCCTACTGAGGAATTTGGAGCCCAACCCCACAGAATGTAGGTCGTAGCCAACTTTTTCTTCTATCAGATGCCGTGTCTCTGATTTGATATCAAGCTCCTTGATCCATTTTGAGTTAACTTTTGTGCATGGTGAGAGAAGGGGATTCAGTTTCATTTTGTTGCATATGGATTTCCAATTTTCTCTGCACTATTGGTTGAAGATGCTATCCTTCCTCCATTGCATGCTTTTAGTCCCTTTATCAAATATAAGATAGTTGTAGTTTTGTGGGTTGGTTTCTGTGTCCTCTATTCTGTACCATTGGTCCACCCGCCTGTTTTGGTACCAGTACCATGCTGTTTTTGTTACTATTGCTCTGTAGTATAGTTTGAAGTCTGGTATTGATATACCACCTGATTCACACTTCCTGCTTAGTATTGTTTTTTCTATTCTGGGTCTTTTATTCTTCCATATGAATTTCATGATTGCTTTCTCTATTTCTACAAGAAATGCCATTGGGATTTTGATTGGCATTGCATTAAACCTATAGAGAACTTTTGGTAATATCGCCATTTTGATGATGTTAGTTCTGCCTATCCATGAACAGGGTATATTTTTCTATCTCCTAAGATTTTCTTCTATTTCTCTTTTTAGGGTTCTGTAGTTTTCATTGTATAAGTCTTTCACCTCTTTTGTTAGGTTGGTTCCCAAGTATTTTATTTTTTTTGAGGATATTGTGAATGGAGTGGTTGTCCTCATTTCCATTTCAGAAGATTTGTTGCTGATATACAGGAATGCCTTTGATTTATGCGTGTTGATCTTATATCCTGCCACTTTGCTGACTTCATTTATTAGCTCTAATAGTTTCTTTGTAGACCCTTTTGGGTCTCCTAGGTGAAGAATCATGTTATCTGCAAATACTGATAATTTAAGTTCTTCTTTTCCTATTTTTATGCCTTTAATTTCTTTCTTCTGTCCAATTGCTCTGGCCAGTGTTTCAAGAACTATGTTGAACAGAAGTGGTGAGAGAGGGCATCCCTGTCTTGTTCCAGATTTTAGAGGGAATGCCTTCAATTTTTCTCCATTCAGAATGATGCTAGCCTGAGGCTTAGCATAGATTGCTTTTACAATGTTGAGGTATGTTCCTGTTGTTTCTAGTTTTTCTAGAGTTTTGAACATAAAGGCATGCTGTACTTTGTCGAATGCTTTTTCCGCATCTATGGAGATGATCATATGGTTCTTATTTTTAAGTCTATTGATGTGGTGAATAGCATTTATTGATTTCCGTATATTGAACCAGCCTTGCATCCCAGGGATGAATCCTACTTGATCATGGTGCACAATTTTTTTGATATGTTTTTTGTATCAGATTCGCCAGAATTTTATTGAGGATTTTTGCATCTAGGTTCATTAGAGATATTGGTCTGTAGTTTTCTTTCTTTGAAGTGTCTTTGTCTGGTTTCAGAATCAGGGTGATGTTGGCCTCGTAGAATGAATTTGGAAGTTCTCTCACTTTTTCTATTTCCTGAAATAGCTTGAAAAGTGTTGGTATTAGTTCCTCCTTAAAGGTTTTGTAAAACTCTGCTGTATACCCATCCGGTCCTGGGGTTTTCTTAGATGGTAATCTTTTGATGGTTTCTTCTATTTCCTCAATTGATATTGGTCTGTTTAGGTTGTCTATATCCTCCTGACTCAATCTGGGCAGACTATATGACTTAAGAAATTTATCCATGCCTTCACTATCTTCTATTTTATTGGAATATAAGGATTCAAAATAATTTCTGATTATCTGCTGTATTTCTGAAGTGTCTGTTGTGATCTTGCCTTTTTCATCCCGTATGCTAGTAATTTGAGTTCTCTCTCTTCTTCTCTTCACTAGCATGGCTAAGGGACTGTTGATTTTATTTATTGTTTCAAAGAATCAACTTTTAGTTTTGTCAATTTTTTCAATTTTTTCTTTTGTTTTGATTTCATTAATTTCAGCTCTGATTTTAATTATTTCTTGCCTTCTACTTCTTTTGCTGTTGTTTTGCTCTTCTTTTTCTAGGATTTTGAGATGAAGTATGAGATCATTTATTTGTTGTTTTTTTCTTTTTTTAAGGAATGAACTCCAAGCAATGAATTTTCCTCTTAGACCTGCTTTCAATGTGTCCCATAGATTCCGATATGTTGTGTCTTTTTTTTTTTCATTTAACTCTAAGATGTCTTCTCCTTGATGTCTTCTAAAACCCATTGATCATTCAGTAACCTATTGTTCGTTCTCCAAGTGATGCATGATTTTTCCTTCTTTCTTTTATTGTTGATTTTCAGTTTCATTCCATTTTGATCAGATAAGATGAATGGTATTATCTCTACTCCTTTATATTGTCTGAGTTGCCCTATGACATAATATGTGATCTATTTTTGAGAAGGATCCATGTGCTGCTGAGAAAAAAGTGTACCTGCTTGATGTTGGGTGGTATAGTCTATATATGTCAGTTAAGTCTAGGTTGTTAATTGTGTTATTGAGTTCTATAGTTTCCTTATTCAACTTTTGTTTGGAAGATCTGTCCAGTGGTGAGAGAGGTGTGTTGAAGTCTCCCATGATTTTTGTATAGTGGTCTATACTTGAGAAGAGTTTGCTTGATGAACATAGCAGTACCGTTGTTTGGGGCATATATATTTATGATTGTTATGTCTTGTTGGTGTATGGTTCCCTTGAGCAATATAGTGTCCCTCTTTTGATTAACTTTGGCTTGAAATCTATTTTATTTGATTAGTATGGACACTCCTGCTTGTTTCCGCAGTCCATATGAGTGATATGATTTTTCCCAACCTTTCACCTTCAGTCTATGTATATCTTTTCCTATCAAATGCGTCTCCTGTAGGCAGCATATTGTTGGGTCTTGTTTTGTGATCCATTCAACTAGCCTGTGTCTCTTAATTGGTGAGTTTAAGCCATTAACATTTAGGGTTATTTATCTTCCAGCCATAATTGTTTATTAATGCTATTAAACCTGATTTGTTTTCCTCTTTGATTATTTCCCCCCTTTACTGTCCTACCTCCCACTGTTGGTTTTCATTGTTGTTTTCCATTTCCTCTTCCTGTAATTTTTTGCCGAGTTTTTTTTGAAGAGATGGTTTTCTCCCTGCAAATTCTTTTAACTTTTGTTTATCGTGGAAGGTTTTAATTTCATCTTCCATCCTGAAGCTTAATTTCGCCGGATACACGATTCTTAGTTGGAACTCATTTTCTTTCAGTGTTTGAAATATGTTATTCCAGGATCTTCTAGCTTTCAGAGTCTGTTGAAAGATCAACTGTTATCCTGATTGGTTTACCCCTAAATGTAATCTGCTTCCTTTCTCTTGTAGCTTTTAAAATTCTCTCCTTGTTCTGTATGTTGGGCATTTTCATTATAATGTGTCTAGGTGTGGATCTCTTATGGTTTTGCACATTCGGCGTCCTGTAGGCTTCTAGAATTTGGGATTCTGTCACATTCTTCCAGTCTAGGAAGTTTTCTCATATTATTTCATTGAATAGATTGTTTATTCCTTTGGTTTGGACCTCTATGCCTTCCTGTATCCCAATGACTCTTAAGTTTGGTCTCTTTATGTTATCCCATATTTCTTGGATGTTCTGCTCATGGTTTCTTAACAGTCTTGCTGAGCTGTCTATGTTCTTTTCAAGTTGAAATACTTTGTCTTCATTGTCCGTTCTTCTATCTTCTAAGTGTTCTACTCTGCTGGTAGTATTCTCAATTGAGTTTTTAAGTTGGTTTATTGCTTCCTGCATTTCTAGGATTTCTATTTGTTTGTTTTTTATTACCTCTATCTCCCTGTGTTATTGATCTTTTGCTTCTTGGATTTGTTTATGTAATTCATTGTCGAAGTGATCTTTCATTGTCTGGTTTTGCTGTCTCATGTCTTCCTTGAGACTCCAGATCATCTGAAGCATGTATATCCTGAATTCTTTATCTGACATTTCATCTGTTACAGCTATTACCTCTTCTAGAGTTGAGTTGACCTGCATTGCTTGTGGTCCTTTCTTTCCTTGTCTTTTCACACTGCTCGTGTTTCTTTCTGCTTGGTGAAACTGTTGTGTTTTTGAAATTTTCCCTCTATTTATTTATATTGCTCTTGTATAGTTGAAAAATCTCCCTTGCAGGGCAGGTAGTAGCTGTGATCCTCGTCCAATT
Source organism: Ictidomys tridecemlineatus (assembly GCF_052094955.1). Taxonomy (NCBI): domain Eukaryota; kingdom Metazoa; phylum Chordata; class Mammalia; order Rodentia; family Sciuridae; genus Ictidomys; species Ictidomys tridecemlineatus. The sequence continues at coordinate 6,260,923 of NC_135494.1, read as the reverse complement.
GGGGTGATCTGTCTACCATGCTGCGGGCCACTAGGTCTGCTCTGCCGGTCGGTTGCAGATCCGCCTACCCTGCAGACACGTGGAGCAGCTCTGTCACTCTGCAGGTTGTTGGGCCTGATCTGCCTGTGGGTCGCAGGTCCGCCTACCTTGCAGTTGCGGGGGGAGGGGGCGGCTCCACCCCTCAGCAGGCCGCTGGGCCTGATCTGCTGGTGGTCACAGTCCCGCCTACCTTGCAGGCACTGGGGGAGGGGGCAGGCCTGCCCCTCCTTAGGCCGCTGGACCTGTCCTGCTGGTGGGTCGCAGGTCCGCATTCCCTGCAGGTGCGTGTGGCAGCTCTGTCCCTCAGCAGGTTGCTGGGCCTGACATTCCCATGGGTCGCAGGTCCGCCTACCTTGCAGGTGCGGGGGGAGGGGCGTGTTTTTCTCTTTGTGTGCTAATAATACATCATCTATATAGTGAAATATTTGTAGTTCAGGATTTTCATTTCTAAATGGCTGGATTGCTTTGTTAACATAAATTTGACACATAGTTGGGTTGCTAGCCATCCCTTGAGGGAGTACTTTCCATTCATATCTCTGATCGGGACCTTCATGATTCAGTGCAGGGATAGTAAATGCAAAACATGGACTATCCTCAGGATGAATTGGAATTGAAAAAAAATCTTTAATATCTATGATTAAAACATACCAGGTTTTTGGCAAAGCAGAAAATTGAGGAATCCCCAATTGACCAGGTCCCATAATAACCATCTCATTATTAATGGCTCTTAAAACTTGCAATAATCTCCATTTACCAGATTTCTTTTTGATGACAAAAATGGGAGTATTATGGGGGGATATAGAAGGTTGTATATGTTCCTCTGCTAATTGTTGTTTTACCAGGTCATGGGCTGCTTGTATCTTTAGTCAGGGGCCACTGAGGAACCCATACTGGTCTTTCTGATTTCCAAGTAATTTTTATTGTCTCAGTGACCCCTCCTGAAAATCCAATCCATGTCTGTCTGTTCCTTGATCTATTTGTATTGGTGATACTATACCTTGTTCTTGTTCTCCTAATCTTTTTCCTTTCCTAAAACCATGTCTAGCCATAATTCTGGATGCATTTTAATTGATGTTATTTGTTAATGTTAGTCCTAATTAATCTAGGATATCTCATCCCCATAAATTTATAGGAAAATGATCCAATACATATGGTTGTATAGTTCCTTCACATCCTTCAGGATCCTTCCAATCTAATACCATTGCACTTCTATGAGAATTAGTCACCACTCCTAGGCCTCGAATTGTTTGAGTGGCTTGTAATGGCCAATGTTTTGGCCATTTTTATGAGAGATGATGCTGAGATCTGCACCTGTATCCAGTAGCCCATTAAATTCATGTCCTTGAATATTTAGTTTTAGCATGGAGCGAGAATCTAAATTTAAAGAAAACATAGCCCAATCTACACCTGTGAGCCTAATCCCTTGGAACCTCTTTCTACAGTAACTGGAAAATTTATGATGTAGGCTGGTATTATTAATAAGTGTGCTATTCTATCTCCTGGTGAAATTACTGATATACCCTTTGGAGAACTGGCTATAATTTTTATTTCACCTTCATAAACGGGAAATTAGAGTAGAAGAAACTGTGTATTGTTTCTTTGGGAAGAGGTCTTTTACCCCTGTGGAAATGATTTGAACTCTCATCTCTGGAGTTAGTACTGATATGGCAGAGGCAGAGATATATATGAGTTTATTTGTCACAGCTGACAAATAAAGGTCATCTCTCTATAGAGTGAAAAGAGACAAAACAGACTTGGGCTCCCTGGACGTTATGGGGCAGGTTCAGAAATCAGAGGGGGTTGGGGGGTTGTGGATGGTGGTGTCCTAATGCAGGTGTTTAGGGGTTGGTTGGTATGAGGAAGGTAAGCCTTTCTGAGAATTGTCTTCTTGGAAGGGAAAACAGAATCTTTTTCCTAAAATGGTGGCTGTTACTTAAGATGGTCATTCAGATGCTAAGCAATAGCCTTATGTCTATCTTACTGGAAAATAGCTAATTGAACAGTTGTTTATAATAATGTCATATTAACTGAAGAAATTGTGGCTTTATGATAGTTAAGAAAGGGAATCTTACTAAACCTCTCAAATTGTCTCCAGGATCACCATTGGTCCTCAGACCATCTGTTAAAGAACTCCTCATTTCCTGTATATAAGAAGATTTAATGTTGAGCATGTTGTGACTATAGGATGAGATATCTACTAAACAATGAAATTCTATGATTCCTCCATGCCACGTTATTAAAAACTAGTATTTTTATTATAAATCAAGGAGGTTTACTGCAAATATTTTGAACTTTCAAAATTTGCTTTCAAGGCAAACAAGTCAGAATAGCTTATCATTCTAATTTGTATGTTAATTCTGAATTTTCTTTTCTAAATAGTTGACATATTTGTTTTGTCATTGAAAACAGCTGCTTTTTTTCTTTATTTCTTTTTGGTGGGATTTCTGTCATTTTTTACATATAATTTAGTTAACACTTACAGGTAGCAAAAGACTTTGAGAGGATGAGGCATTTCATTCCCAAAGTCATCCAGCTCCTGCAGGAATGGCAAAGCTAAGTTTTTTGAACCTGCACCCACAGCAAGTGCTCATCCTATTCTGATTATCTTCTCTCCCTCCCCAATCAAGCTTGTAAAACACTTGTATATTTCACTTTTCCTCAGTAATGAAAAAAAACAACTTTTTTAAAATTATTACTGTGCTAAATGTCACAACACCATTGTTTTGTTTTATTATAGAGATATTTATTAATTCATGTATCATTCAACACCATTTGTTGAACATACAATCTAGACAGTGAGTTTAGTACATGGATGAACAGGTAGAAAAAATTAGAGAATTATAAAAGTAGAAGAATAGTGGGAACTGGGATTGTGGCTCAGTGGTAGACTGCTCCCCTAGCATGCAATGGTGCACTGAGTTCCATTCTCAGCACAGAAATAAAATGAAGATATTGAGGTCTTGGTACCTCTCTATTCACTTCCAAATGTGTGAGACTGTGTGGTTCTGACCCTTATTTTCAACAATTAAATATATTCTTAAAACAAGCCAAATACCTGGCAAAGACTACTTTGTCAATGTTAATTATCTTTCCCTACAGCAGGTCTGTACCCTTCTAACCCTATCAATGTTTGTAAACTTATAGCTCACCAGGGACTTAAAAGCCACCAGTCACTGCAATATCATCCCTGAGTTTCTAATTTTGCTTCCTCAGGAGAAGCATCACCACTTACTTGTATTGGTGGGAGCCCCAGCCAGTTGGGGTCCACGCTCACGAGGTCCTTCCCCATCCCCAGAGAATCCGTGTGGTTGAAGTAATGCAGTGCCTTGCAAATCTTCATCCCCCAAAGCAGAGGTCTGTGCTCGCAGTCTGTCTAGGGCACCCAGGCCTGGCACTTCAAAACCATCCGCTAACTGCGCCAGAGGAGAGTCCCGCGAGGCCGGGAGAAAAGGTGTGTCCAGGGGCGAGCTAGGGGGCGACAGAGAGGACAGGGAAGAGCGGGAGGACAGTGATGCCAGCGACTGGGGCGTGTCCAGGGACCGCCTCTGCTTGTGGAAGCCCGGGTGGCCTGGAGGGTCTGAGAAGGGGACATCACGTCCCAGGGAGTCAAAAGGAATCAGATGGAAGCGTAGAAGCTGGCCGCACTCAGCATCGGCCTTCTCGTACTGAGGGAGGCCGTAGATGTTGGTGAAGCTGACTGAGCTCAGCGAACCGCGGCTGGAGGCCAGTAATTTCTTCCTTTTCACAGCTGAGGTGAAGGATCCTACTGCCATCTAGTGGGTAGAGGCTGGGATGCTGCAGCACATGTGTCAAGGTAAAAATCTTACTGTACACAGTGCTGCCCGCACAAAGAATGATCCAGCTCAAAATGTCAGTAATACAGAGGATGAGAAACCCTAGAAATGTACTATTGAGTGTTTATGCAACAAGGGGGAGAAATAAAACTAGAATACAAAATTCATGAGGTATAGTGGAAACAGCTTCAGACTTGCAAACTGGAGACCAGGATTCTGTTCATTTTGTTCCTTGCCCTGTTGACTGCTAGCTGTGTGACCATGAGCTGTCTATCTCACCTTCCTTGCCCTTGAAGAAGGTGATCTTTATGCTCTCTTCCATTTGCTACCATTCTGTTACTTATGAGATTGATAGATGGAAAGGTTGATTGATCTTTAGATCTAGCTATAAAATAGTAGCCTGCTGGCATTTATATATTTAACCAGAATTCAAGCTGCTCCATGACTTTTTTTGGCATTTCAGTTATTTTGGTGTCTTCCCCTCTATGTTTGAATACACACTTTTTAAAATCCCCACATATATTGTTTTTGTAATTCACAAATACTGAAAGGTTAATAAAATAGGTACTTGTCACTCCGTTTCTCTATGTGCTTAGCAAAGCACTGTTGGAGTCTTGAGAGCTGTTTGCTAATCTTGTTCTCAGAATGTGCTGTCCCTAACTGTGGACTGTCTGTTGGTCTTGTTCCCAGAATGAGCTGTCCCCAGCTGCCAAACTACAAAATGTAACTTCTCTCGCTGCCCTCTCCAGGGAAAGTATATAAGCTCTGCTCAAGCTGTTCTCAGGGCTCTATCTCTCTTTGCTATAGAGGGAGCCCCAGCATGCTGGTCTCCAAATAAACCCACCCTTCTGCTTTTGCATAAGACAGTCTCTTGCGGTCTCTTACTCCGACGTTTCGCCGAACCTTTACAAGTAACCTTCATCCCCTTTGTTCTTCTTTACAGTCCTACCAATTTCTCTTTAAAGTTTGAGATTCAAGACTATTAGTCTGTTTATACAGAAAATACACAAGATCTAAGGGCCCCTTTGGGCCATGGAAAAGATAGCATGTGGGTGGGGGGAGAGGTGGCAGGGGGAAGGGGGAGCAGACTTAATTTCTTATCCTAGTTTCTTTGCTTTCCTTCCCACTCTGTGGCATACTTTGTAATGGTGTCATTTTAGACTGGGAAGTGTTTGCTTTTCTACATTTATATACTGCCACCTGGTGATGGATTTGTGCATAACACTGTCAGTTGACGTGTCCTTAGAAAACTGAAATAATTGACTGAGTTAGTTAATGGGTACTGCTGCATGCTCCCAGATGTCTAGGTTGGGTAATTAGTTTCAGGTATGTACCCAGGGGGCTTCCTTGCCTCCCTTGATGCTTTTGGAACTCCTGAGCACATGGTTGTCATAGTTTCATAATTATGGAGCTTGGTGTTTTATCAGATTCTCCCCATTCCCTTGTTTATCAATTCCAACAGTCATGCAATTCTCTCCACCCTTTTAGTCTTGATGGAAATAGTGGAGTCTGTTTGGCCCCAAGAAAGGTTTCAGTAAGATAAAATTTTTAGTAAGATAAAAATCAAAATTGCCCAAATCCATACAGACAATGATTTCTTGTTGTGTTTTAAATCAGTCAGAGAACAGAAGGCAAGACAGAGGAGTGGGGCAATAGACTGTAATCTTGAACATTTTTTACATTTTTTCCTACAGTCCTGTCTTCCCTGGATTTTGAAAGCCAAATGTGTCATGATTTTGAAATACTTCCCTATTTCATCCACCTATTAGTATTTGCTAATAAAAAGGCATAAAAATATTGACTTTGCTAATCTATTTATTGATGTTTTTATTATATTCATACTCTGTTTAGAATTATTGACTTAAATTATGCCTTTTTTCACTTTGTGCTCTTTTATCTCTTTTCTCATGCGGCTCCACAGAAACATTCACTGTAAGTGATACTGGATTCTCCTCGTTCCCCTTTGTTGCTCAGGATGTGAGCACATCTTTGTGCAGTGAATCCATATTTAGGATGACTGGGATGTAGTTTATCAATTGTCATTATTTTAATATTAATTTCCATGATGACTACTAAAGTCATGTAAGAACTTTTCTAAAGCTTTCACTGTATATTCCACATGTGTATTTTCTCCAGAATATAACAGCATTCATTATTTCAATATGTCAGCTGGCAGCTTTGCCCACAATGTATTTCCTTCCTTTTTATCAAGCAGCGTTCATTTCCTTGGGTCTTAGTGTTTGTCTGTCTATATGACTAACCGTCTTTAATGATGAAAAGGACGGAGACATTTTAAATGAATGTGTAAAAGACTTTTCTTTACTTCACTGGCATTGTTCCCCATGGTCAACCTCATTGCCCTGAAGCCCAAGAGTGCAGGTCTTGGATGTGAAGGATAGAGTGTTTCTGTGCTTTTTCTCATCCAGGGCAACTCCTGCTTGTAGTTGCTGTGTGAATTCATTGACTTAGCCTGAGCTCTATGAGAATTAGTTCCTTAATGGCCCTTCTCTTTTCCTGTACTCCTGCCATAATGATAAGACAGAATTATGGTCAGGGTTGCACTCATAGATTAGGGTTAACTGGAAGTGCATAGGATTATTGCTGGGGCTATTTTCTTTTATTATTACTTTTTTAGTTGTCAATAGAATTTATTTATATGAGGTGCTGAGAATTGAACCCAGTGCCTCACACATGCTAGACAAGTGCTCTACCACTGAGCCACAACCCCCGCCCATACTGGGGCTATTTTCTTAAAGGGATTTAAAGCTACATCTAGGAACTATTCACAGTGTCAGGGCTGGGAATGTAAATAATGATCAGTTTCACTTATTAGAGATTGATACAATGCATTGGAAGGTTCCTTTTGCAGTTCAGAACTGGGGGTTGTGGTCCTTTCTCATGGTAGAGATGAAGAAAAGAGCTGGACTTCAGAATCCTGGCATACAATTTGAATGTTGGTACCTCTGGCCACTCCAGAATGGAGCCACCTTTTGTCCCTGGATGACTGAGGCAGGAGAAAATAACTAAACCCCACTCCACCATGTGGCATTGCAGATCTTTGGAAGGCTAACTTTTGTGTCCAGTTGACAGCAAGAGAACAAAGGCGATAGCCTTATATGTTTGTTTTGTGCAATGTTTAATGTGTTTGTATTTATTTGATGTGAATAATAATTTGGTTGAAAGAGAGATGGTCATCTTTGTACTCACTATTTCCCTCAATTTACAAAAGCACAGATGTCAAGATTTTTCATTTCTAGAGCTTAGAGAGACAAAGAAAAGTATATAGATGCCGCAGTAAAACAGGCTTTATGTGCCAGGCCAAGAACATGCTACAATTGTCAACAAACAGGACATTCTAAAAGGAATTGCCCCATAGGAGGAGGGTTTACAAAAGTAGGTATCAAACGAGTAGAATACCGGGTATTTGCCCATGATGCCGCAGAGGGAGACATTGGGCTAATGAATGCCATTCTCAAACCACCATAGAGGGTACTCCATTACATTGGGCTAATGAATGCCGTTCTCAAACCACCATAGAGGGTACTCCATTATCAAAAAACGAACAAGGACAAGGTGTTTATCCACAATATCATGGACAAAGGCATCGGGCCCCGTTGCCAAAAAATGGACAGGGGGCCCTAATGCTTCAAAGGGCCCCAAACCACAAATATACGGAGCACTGGAGGAACCCAGAAACCCCATCAGGGTAGTGCCCAGGACATCAGATCCCTCATCAGACAAACCAGAGGGAGCGCAGGATTGATCATCTGTGCCTCCACCAAATCAGTACTAACTCCAGAGATGGGAGTTCAAATCATTCCCACAGGGGTAAAAGGACCTCTTCCCAAAGGAACAGTAGGCTTATTATTGGGACGCAGCTCTTCTACTCTAAAAGGACTTTTAATAAGTCCTGGGGTAATTGATCCTGATTATGAAGGTGAAATAAAAATTATAGCCAGTTCTCCAAAGGGTATATTAATAATTTCTCCAGGAGATAGAATAGCACAGTTACTAATAATACCAAGCCTACATGATAAATTTTCCAGTCATGCTTTAGAAAGAGGTTCCAAGGGATTAGGCTCCACAGGTGTAGATTGGGCTATGCTTTCTTTAAATTTAGATTCTCTCCCCATGCTAAAACTAAATATTCAAGGACATGAATTTAATGGGCTACTGGATACAGGTGCAGACCTTAGCATCATCTCTCCTCAAAATTGGCCATTACAACAAGCCACTCAAACACTTTGAGGCCTAGGAGTGGCGACTAATCCCGATAGAAGTGCAATGGTATTAGATTGGAAAGATCCTGAAGGATGTGAAGGAACTATACAGCCATATGTATTGGATCACCTTCCAGTAAATTTATGGGGATGAGATGTCCTAGATCAATTAGGTTTGACATTAAAAAATAATATCAATCAAAATGCACCCACTATAATGGATAGACAAGGTTTTAGGAAAGGAAAAAGATTAGAAAAACAAGAACAAGGTATAGCAGCACCAATACAAATAGATCAAGGAACAGACAGACATGGGTTGGATTTTCACAAAGGGCCACTGAGACAATAAAAATTACATGGAAATCAGAAAGACCAGTATGGGTTCCTCAGTGGCCCTTGACTAAAGAAAAGATACAAGTAGCCCATGATCTGGTCAAACAATAATTAGCAGAAGGACATATACAACCTTCTGTATCTCCCCATAATACTCCCATTTTTGTCATCAAAAAGAAATCTGGTAAATGGAGATTATTGCAAGATTTAAGAGCCATTAATAATGAAATGGTCATTATGGGACCTGCTCACTTGGGGATTCCTCAATTGTCTGCTTTGCCAAAAACTTGGTATGTTTTAATTATAGATATTAAAGATTTTTTTTTTCAATTTCAATTCATCCTGAGGATAGTCCACGTTTTGCATTTACTATCCCTGCACTGAATCATGAAGGTCCTGATCAGAGGTATGAATGGAAAGTACTCCCTCAAGGGATGGCTAACAGCCCAACTATGTGTCAAATTTATGTTAACAAAGTAATCCAGCAACTTAGAAATCAAAATCCTGAACTACAAATATTTCACTATATGGATGATGTATTATTAGCACACAAAGCTAAAAACACATTGCTAGAATGTTATGCGACACTTACAAACTTATTAAAAAATTATAATCTAGAGATAGCAATAGATAAAGTACAATTAAATTTTCCAATTAATTATTTAGGACTTCTATTATCCTCAACCATGGTCCGTCCACCAAAAATTCAAATACAAGTAGATCAACTCAAATCACTTAACGACTTTCAAAAGTTATTAGGAGACATAAATTGGATAAGGCATTATCTAGGTATTCCAACAGGAGAATTGGGACCTTTATTTGAGATCAGACGAGATAGGGCGCGTTCAGGGTGGTATGGCCGTAGACGGGACCTTTATTTGATATCCTAAAAGGTCCATCAGATCCAAATTCACTCTGAATTTGAATGCCTGAAGCAAGAAAGGCATTAAAAATCATTGAAACATATTTGGAAAATATGCATTTAGATAGAATTAATATCAGTTTGCCTTTATTATTTATTGTACTACCAACAAAAAATATTCCTACAGGAGTATTTTGGCAAGAAGGTCCATTATTATGGATACATTTACCTTATTCTCCTAACACTATTCTTACTCGGTATCCTGAGGCCGTAGGACAATTAATACTCAAAGGAATAAAAGCAGCAAAGGGAGTATTTGGAATTTCTCCCAATAAAATTATTACTCCATATACTATGAATCAAATTGATGAGTTAGCAAATGACTTAAATACTTGGGCAATAATCATGTGCAAATCTAATGTTTCATTTGATAACCACTTACCATCTAATCCTTTATTGTCTTTTTGGTCATTGCATCCTGTAATTTTTCCAAAAATGACAAGAAAAACACCTATCATGAATGTTCCAAATATACACTGATGCATCAAATAATGGTACAGCAGCAATAGTTACACCTGATCAACTTTTAAATTTTTAGTACCCAAACAATCAGCTCAAAAGGTAGAGCTTAATGCAGTATTACAAGATTTTGTGATGTTTAAAGATTCTGTATTTAATTTATTTTCTGATAGTCAGTATATAGTTAATGCTATAGTATCCCTTGAAGATGCTGGTAGAATTTCCCCCTTCTTCTACTGTTTTCTCTTTGTTTTCCACTATACAAAGTTTAACCTGGGACATAAAAGATCCATTCTTTATAGGACATATCAGGGCACATACAGGATTGCCTGGAGCCCTTAATTTGGGCAATGATTTAGCAGATAAAACTACACATGACATACATATTTTCTCTACACTAGAAGAAGCTATAGATTTTCATAAAAGTTCTATGTCAATGCTAATACTTTACAAAAGCATTTTAAAATAACTAAGGAACAAGCTAGACAAATAATAAAACAATGTCAAAATTGTGTGACCTTTTTACCACAAGTTAATCTTGGAATCAACCCTAGAGGATTGATACCTAACCATATTTGGCAGATGGATGTCACACACTTGCCAGAATTTGGAAAATTAAAATATTTGCATGTTACAGTTGATACTTCTTCTGGATTTTTGATGGGCTCCCTTCATGCCAGAGAAAAATCTAAAGAAGTTATAGCTCATTGCTTACAAAATTTTGCCACTGTGGGCATTCCAAAACAGTTAAAAACAGATAATGTCCCTGGTTATACTTCTACCTTTTTTAAACAATTTTGCTCATCATTTGGCATTATTCATATAACAGGAATCCCATGCAATTCACAGGGACAAGGCATAGTTGAAAGAGCTCATCAAACTATTAAAATGAACTTATTAAGGCAAAAAGACAGAATTGGGAAGGGGTATATATTCCCCAAAGTAAACTTAAAATAACCCTTTTTACTCTAAACTTTTTAAATTTGGATTCATCAGGACTTAGTGCTGCAGAAAGGCATATGTGTCCAAAAAATGTACATAAGCTCAACGTACTTTGGAAAGATATTCTAACAGGACAATGGAAAGGTCCTGACCCAGTAATTGTCTGGAGTTGGGGGTCTGTTTGTGTATTTTCACAGGAAGAACAGCAGCTGATTTGGATTCCAGAGAGATTAACTAAAGTCCTGACCCAGTGATTTTCTGGAATTGGGGGCCTGTTTGTGTGTTTCCACAGGGAGAACAGCAGCCGATTTGGATTCCAGAGAGATTAACTAAAGGGATTTCTACAGACCAAAAAGAAGATGATTTGGCTCAAATCCATAACAGCTGATATCCAAAACTCCAATTTGGCTATCCTTCCGTCTGCAACAGAACCAGGATGCTTTTTTCAATATCTATTTTATTATTGCCCTTTCCCATATCATGAAGTTCTATTTTGTTTTTTGAGCTCATACAGACCTAGGTTAATGTTTTGCTGATCAGTTCTATTTTTTGTTGTTGTTGTTGTTTGACTATAGAGTTTTTAAACATTGCAATGGAGATTTCACCTATAAAGAGTTATAAGGCCTTTACTATTATGTTATGTGTTGTATGTATTATATTATGTGTTCACACTTGTGTTTTACGTTATATGTTTGAATGTACATATGTCCCTATATCATATATGATGAGCGCTCATGAAAAAATGGATCCAAATATTTTTTTTTATTCACGTGATTTAAATGGTTTAATTTAAATTGGGTAAATAACTGTTAAGAATTGTTTTAATATGTCAACAAAAAAGGAGGTTAACAAATCTGTTTGTTTACCTTCACCTTTCCTTTTCATTATATTTAATAATTCTCTTCAAGATAATGTAAATTGTTAAGAAAATTGTTTTCTTTTAGTGCCTTCTGGAATGTTACACAGTTTTTTCTTTAGCCATTATTGCCAGAATTCCTATCTTCATCCCAGTGCCAGTGAAGACAAAGATAAAACTAATCTACGGTTTCTGCAATAGCCATCACTGAACTGCTTGCAGAACTTGCCTAAACTATGTGTCACTTGTATGCATTGTGAACTCACTTGTATGCATTGTGAACTATCTGTTGGTGCAGCGACTTGTGGTAGTGTTGGGGTATTTTTGCTGATGATGTCATCGGTGGTACAATTTTTCCAACAAGAGCCATCAATTGGCTTGGTGTATCTTCCTCCCTTCTGCTTCTCATGACAAAGACCTCTCCACAGATGTGGCTGTATACTGGACCGGTAGTCAATGACAGGTAAGATCCAATTACAATGGTACCAACCTAAGACAGGAGGCTGATGCCCTGAGGTCAGCTCATCCAAAGACGGGTAAGGACCATATGTAGTATTGGACAACCTAAGGCAGGCACGGTCCCTAAGCCACATGCTTGTTGTTTAAACAGAGAGGGGGAGATGTTGAGAGCCACAGCCAAAGGGACTTCCAGCTGCCAGCAAACTTCCAGCTCCCAGCTGATGATTGCTCACAGTGGCCCCAGCAACATCTAGCTGATTGGCTCCTCTGTGGTGATGTTCATTGGGCTGTTTCCCCGCCCTTCAGACTGCAAAGCTGATGATTGGCTCACAGCGGCCCCAGCAACATCTAGCTGATTGGCTCCTCTGTAGTGATGTTCATTGGGCTGTTTGCCTGCCCTTTCAGACCACGGAGCTGCTCATTGGGGGACTTCTTTGGCTCTGCCCACACGACCCAGCCAATCGGCCTCAAGAGCAGGAGGATTGTGGGAGGTGGTGAGGCTTGTGTGGGTGAGAGGCTTGTAGGTAGCCAGTGGTGGAAGTTGGGCTCTGAGTTTTCTTTCCTGAGGAGCTGTTTTGTTTGGCGATTGTAGTTCTAAAAATAAAGTTAGTTTCTTTTGACAAGTGGCTCCTGAATTTTGCCCAGCCAGACTGCGGCACTTGAGAGCTATCCAAAGCTCCTTACATTGCATATTGCAATTTAGTGTGTAATTGAGGATTAAGGTGCATAATGTTGCTAAGTCTGTAATCTCCTTAGTGATACAATGAACAATATGTACTAGTGATGCCAATGACCTCAAGTAACCTACTGATATAAAGAAAGCAGGCAGCTTTATTTATCTCTGCCATTCTGTCATCTTTCTTTCCTGCCTTTGCTTCTGGTCACTGTGTCTCCTTTTTATTTTCCTTACACTTTCTAATATCATGAATTATAATTTTCATCACAAATACTTAAATTAATATGACATTTTTGTTTGTTTGTTTTTTGCCAGCTTCTGGGTTTCAGTTAAAACAAATGTATATAAGAAAAAAAAATCAATCACGATACAAATAACCAAAAGAAAAGCCAAAGTAAAATTACCTACTACTCATTCACTTTCATCAGCCACATTTTTAGAATACTACTGAAGGAGACCCTCATTGAAATTAAAGGCAAATTTCTGATAACTGCTTTTCTGCATTCTAGTCAATGTCTATTAACAGCTTTTACTTACTTATGTTGAGATGAGCTGCAAAGAGAATTAAGCTCACATATTCTGTGGCTAAAACTTTCCACATAATTTTCCCCTAATGTTGAAGTTTTGAGGCAGAATAATCTTATTTATCTTCCTTAAAGACAGCTCCTTCCTTCCTTCCCTCCCTCCCTCCCTCTTTCTTTCTTTCTTTCTTTCTTTCTTTCTTTCTTTCTTTCTTTCTTTCTTTCTTTCTTCTTTCTTCTTTCTTCCAAGGTTTGAAGTCAGGGACACTCAACCACTGAGTCATATCCCCATCCCTTTTTTTTGTATTTTACTTGGAGGCAGGTCTCACTGAGTCACTTAGTGCCTTGGATTTGATAAGGTTGGCTTTGAACTCACAATCTTCTTGCCTCAGCCTCCTGAGCCACTGGGATTGCAGGGGGTATGTTACTGCATCTGACTCAAAGCCAGCTTTTAATAAACCTTGCTGCAGTCTGTCTGGGCACAAAACACCAATCCGCCATGAAGCACTTGTAGGTTCAAAACAGCAACTCTTTAATGCCAAACTCCACCAGCACTCCACATACACTCCTGGGAATACTCTCACCCTCCACCAGGGTCCACGCACACTCTCCCTTGGAGAAGTATCCGGCCATCATCATCTCATGTTAATTTTTTTAAAGAGAGAGAGGGATAGAGAATTTTAATATTTATTTTTTAGTTATCAGCGAACACAACATCTTTGTTGGTATGTGGTGCTGAGGATCGAATCCGGGCCACACACATGCCAGGCGAGCGTGCTACTGCTTGAGCCACATCCCCAGCCCCCCATTATCATCTCAATGGCTCGCTGGCATCATCTCTCAACCACTTCCTTCTGGCAATATGCCATGCGTCATCCTGACTCAGCTGTGGCCCTCAACAAACCTATTTTTCTTATTGACTTTTAAGTATTTATGGATAGTAATGGCAATAAAAAGTCTTGCACTGGGTTTTGTCTTGAAAAGTCAGCCAGGAGAAAAATCTTGCATTGGATCAACATGACTCAAACCACAGATATCTCTAAGGATGAGGAGCTCAACTGCTATTGGCTACCTAAGCCTTCAGTTGGAATTTCAGGAAAAATTCCAACCATTTTTAGAGACATTTAAATCCTGAGTGCTTTTCCTTTCTTCCTGTTGTCATGGCAACTACCTAAAAAAGCTGTGTTGATAAGAAATATAAAAAAGGGGGGATTGAAAAATTTCCAGATTTCACTGGTGATCATATCACTGCAAACTTGATCTCCATAGTTTAATATTAAAATAGACTATTCTGGACCTCAAGTGATCATTTGTGGTGTAAGATGACAGGGAGGTACAAAGTTCTCTCTGCCCTTTCTTGCTTAAATAAGCCATTTGAATTCCACATACAAGCAAATATGAAGTAAAAATTGGAGGATAAAAATTTTTAGCAATTATGTTGATTTGTTCATTTGGAGAGCTTGTTTAGTTTGATTTTGAAAAAAGTGCACTATGACTTACTACTACTGTTTTATATGTTTTTTTAATATAGCAGGGTAAACTTTGATGGCTATCTAAATATTGTATAAGATAGGGAATTCTATTTTTCTAGACAAGCAACTTCCTTCAAACATCAAATTAACTTATATCAAAAAGGAAAAAAATGGACAAAATTATCTGCAGGTGTTTTTTTTTTTTGAGCCCATTGTTTCCCCCCTTTACCTATAGTAAGTTCATTTTATTGATTTACAGATTTCAGTTATTTCTTTTTATTTTGCTTGATGGAAAACTGTTGGTTTTATCTACTCAGAATTTTGTTTGTTTCTTTTGCTTTGTTTTCTCTTCTTCTTCTTCTTTTACTTTTTGTAGGAAAAACTGGTTTTATTTAAATTTTATTGGGCAAGACTTGTGAGGTGTTTTTTTTTCCCCATGGACTAACTTAGAAAATGCAAAGCAAGGTTTGTAGACTACTTAAGATGACATCAGATAAATAGTCTGGGACTTTCAAAACAAGAAAATAGTAAATCTAAACTTTAAAGTTTTCTTTTGTGTGCCCATGAGATTCTATGATTATCTAATACCAAGTTGATGTATACATAAGTGGAAATATAATTTAAACACTGTTAAGTCAGCTAAAATGCTTTTTTGATTCATTTAACTAATAGATATGTAACAAGTTAATGTGATTCAACTGAAGGATATTGATTCAAGAACATTTTAAAATAACCTTCAAATACAATTCACTCATTAACAAATAGAATATTTGTCTGCATATCTTTAAGAGACAATGTTTAGTATTTTTATGCCCATGGGTGGTATAAAAATACATGTCACAATAAGCTTATTTAATGTTTCAACCAGCAAACTATTTCACTACTTTCCTAAAATGAGAGTCAAAACTGTCAAGTGAATCACAATGCTTTATCTGATACTAAAAGTCTTGATTGGTTCAAATAAATGTTGTAGAAAGTTTTTCATTTAAAACAGGTATTATTTCACTCAGCAGAAAATTTAAATCTCTTTCTAATGTCATAGTAAAAGAAAAGAGACAGAAATGAATTTTAAGGGAATAATTCCATAAACTATAATCACTGGACTGACTTCCATAAACTTTATTAAAAAGGCAAATCATGGGCTGGGGATGTGGCTCAAGTGGTAATGCACTCGCCTGTCATGTGTGGGTCACTGGGTTTGATCCTCAGCACCACATAAAATAAAATACAGATGTTGTGTCCACCAAAAACTAAAAAATAAATATTAAAAAATTCTCTCTCTCTCTCTCTCTCTCTCTCTCTCTCTCTCTCTCTCTCTCTCTCTCTCAAAAGGCAAATCATATGCAACCCTGCATGGTTTAAATCATTAGGATATGTTTCATCTTTAAAAATAACCTCTTTTATGTAAAATAAATGCAGAATTTAAAAGCCAATAAGAACTCAAATTACCCTGGCAGGGATTGTTTTTTACTTTTACATAGACCAGGTAAGGAAAATAAAAAGACAAACAGAGTCAATATGCAGAGGCAAGAAAGATGGTAGAATGATAGAAAGGCCAGACTGCCAAATTTTATATATCTATCAAGTTATTTTAGGATATTAGTGCCTTAACCACATTATTGTTTGGTGTATCAGTAAGGTTGCTTATTCTGCAGTTACCTTTATATTTACAAGATGTAATGTCAGGAGTTTTGTGTTGCTCTCAAGAAAGTTCATTGTCTGAAGTTACTATTAGGTGGGCAGATCCAGGAGCATTGGATTTGGTGAAACACTGTAGTTAACTAGTAAGAAAGTTCCTTTATTCCTAGGAATTATGTGCATTAGATCAAGGTTGAGGCTAAGACTCTAGCTCAGAGACTTCTCAAGCAAATCATTGCCATAGCAGCTATACATTGCACGTGTATTTACTAATTTTACTAGTTTATAGGCAAAGCTATTAAACATTTCAAGCATAGGAAACAGCATACCAGTTACCTGGAAAGTTTGCTCCCCAGAGAATGTTTTCCTGAAATTTTCACAGTCAGAATCCCCACAGCTCTCCTTTTTTCTTCTTTGTTTTTCATAGTATTTTGGATAAGTAACATTTGTTTTTTCTTGATAAATTGGCAGAGGCAAAAAGAGGATAGGCATTGACAGCAACAAGTACAACATGACAATTCCATCCTATGAACAATTGACATCCACCTATGAACAATTCATTAATCCAAGTAAAGGATTCAAATAATTGCCTTTGACATCCACCTATGAACAATTCATTAATCCAAGTAAAGGATTCAAATAGCTGCCTTTTTGTCCTTGACAATTATTAGATTAATGATGGTTATGGTTCCCAACATACCGTGTTTGTATTCTTCTAAGAATTTATTAAAAGAAAATTTGAAAGTATTTGAGAGTTAACTTGGGAGAAAGAAATAGACAAAACATAAAACCTTTATAGTTAGATAAAAAAGGACTGATCAGAAAAATACATTACCTATAATATATAAAAACTTACATGGTCAAAATACCAAATTCCTCACCAGGGCAGAATGTATCTTTAGCTCAAATAAGAGTCAGTTGAAAGCCTATGAAATTTTTTAAAACTTTTTTAAAAAAGAAAACTAGTACAATAGAAATCTTTCTATTTTTCTCATTCTGTGCTGTAACATTAGGGAGAAACTGGTTAAGAAAGCTGGCTGAAAACAGAAAAGATAGCCCACCAAGTGGCTTGGATTTAAAAGAGACATTTTTTCTTATGTCTAAACTGTGCTTTATTTAAAAAATAAAATAAACCTAGTAAACACATAAAGCCTGTAATTCACATTTTAATGTAAGGCTAGGAGAGTTAGAGATCCAGCAGAAGCTAAGAGGTAAAAATAAATAAATAAATAAATAAATAAATAAATAAATAAGAATTGTTGTGACCATTTTTTAATAAGATCATTTTCTTGATGCACAGTGTTACAATATATATTATTTCTGGAGACTTATTCATTTCTTTTTTCTTTTTGTTGTAAATCGTGTGAATCTTGTAATAGTCTCCACATATGGTTGAATATGAATGACTGAGTGTAGATTGGAAAAAGTAGAGCATGATGGCTATGGGGAACTTTTGATAGCTTGTTTATTTTTTGTTTTCTCAGCCTCAGATTGGGGTGACCTTTTGAGGCCATGCATAAAAGCCATACCTTAAAAGTATTTATTACCATGACATTAGTATTTGTGTTGGAATTGATTGCTCATTTAAACAAAGTAAATTTAAGGCCACATTTAGTAATTGATAAACATGCTCCAATAACAGTAAGGTCAAGACTTATTTTGCTCTATTTTTTCAAGATTTTGAGATGAAACCTAGGCAATTACAATCAATTGAGCAATAGAGGATTTTGTGGGGGAGGTTGGAAAAATGGATTCCCCCTCACTTTCTCCAGGGATGGTAGGTCATAATTTTTTAAATACGGCAAAATGGAACTGTTCATATTTTGGTTGGTTAGAAGGATTTAATTTAATAGGACAGAGAGCTAATTATGAGACTCCCCTTTATCTGTAGCTTATTCCAAACACTCAATTAATGTGCATCTTACAGGAAGCAGGGTTGTTGCTACAGCCGGCCAGGCAGGCAATGGCTGTGAATTATTTAAAGGATCTCTAGTGTCATAACTGCACTAGTTATGGCTCTGGGACTCCAGCAATGGGACATATGTTGCTGCTGGTACTGCATTGCTATAGCCAGAGAGGCAGTAGATGTTTTAAAGGGACCACATACATACCCAAGCAGAGGAGGAGAAGAGCATGCAGATTGAGAAACAGAGGCTTTATCAACAGCATCATGACCAAAAAAATTAAGCTTTTAGCACAGGTGTAAGTTTGTAGCTTCTCATTTGACATTCTTGAAGCATTTACCTTTCTTTTCCCAATCCTTTGAATTTCGTGACCCAGTTTTTGAGTAAAAATGAAATAAAGAGCCTATCTCTGTCAGCCCAGCAGCAAGATCAGCTTTACTTCTGGTATGTCCATCTTTGTTAAGAAGGAAAGAGAGAGCTTGGCCTCATGACATCTTTGAACATCAGATAGAGAATTACCCATAGCTTACTGATTTAGGTTCAGGACCAGCAATTTTAAGACATGCATCAAAAGCCCATTCTGGGTGTAGGATACTCCCTCCCCATATTAGCAATGTTCATAAGGTCTCTATTAGGATGTATTTTGTTGTCCCAAACTCCCTGTGTGCTTGGAGGCTATAGGGGAGAAAGCCTTTTACATGCTGCATGTTGGGTGCCAGTTTGTAAGGAAAATAAAAGAAGGCACAGAAACATTATGCAGAAACAGGAAAAATGTCAGAATGGCAGAAAGGCCAGATGGCCAAGCTTTATTTATATTAATACATTATATATTTCACAACTGTCTTAACTACATTATTATTCATTATATTATAAGGTTGATTATTCTGCAGTTACATTCTACTGTTCTAATATGTAATGTCAGGAGATTTGTGGCAATCTCAAAAAGTCCAGTGTCTGAAGTTACTGATAGGTGGGCAGATCCAGGAGCACTGGAGTTTGGTGAAACATTGTAGTTACCTAGAAAGCAAGTTCCTTTATTCCCAGGAGCTATGTGCTTGATGAAGATTGTGGTTGATAAGACTTTAGCACAGAGCCTCCTCAAACAAGGCATTGCCATAGCAGCTAGATGTTGCATGTGTATTTAGTAATTTTACTAGTTTATAGGAGAAACTACCAAGCATTCTAAGCATGGGAAAGAGAGTGCCAGTTAACCCCTGGGAATTTGCTCACCAAATCTCCCTGGTCAGATTCCCTATAAGTTCTCCTAACAAAAAATGTGTAAGAACAGATTCCAATTAGAACTGCTCATAATGGATCAAAGTGACTCACAGTTATCTTGGATATTTATCATGTGCAGTGGGATCTTAAAATTCTGATGTCTTCCTACTGTCAGTCAAGAATTGGATCTTGGTGGGACACCCAATAAAACTGTCCTTAAAGAACCCATTTCTTCTTTAGAGTATATGTTTTTTCCTATTTTATAATAAACTCATGTCTTCTAATTTGAGTGACATATCTAAAATCTTTTCAAGATAATCTCAAGAACCAGTTAGAAGGACCACTGTGGCTACCTGTGGCTCTGTGGCATGCCAGTGGATCTCTCCAACCCTGACAGAGGGTACTCCATGTCAAAATTGACAAATTATAACCAAATAACTATAGGGAGAATATAATATCATTCCCAGTTGACAATAAGTTCAATGTTATATAATAGATGAGAAAAATCCACATGACTAGAAAAGTATAACTTTAAAATTAAATCAATTTCCAGTCAATTAAGTATGCAAATCTCAAATATAAACAAAAAAGTATTAAAAACAAGATAATATATTATTTTCAAAAGTTTCTTTATAACAATAGATAACATTTCTAAGAATAGATAAAACAAGATAAAGTGGATATGAAATAACCAATAACATATTTAAAAGAATAATATTTCTAAAAAACATTGATGAATTCTGAGTGAACATAGTTGAGTAAAATTATGAAGCCAGTGCAAAGTATGAAGAAAAAAAAACAGTAAAAAATCACGGAGAAAAACAACAAAAGGAGAATAAAAACAAAAATCTAAGCTATAAAAAGCTCACCAAGCCCATATAAAACTATAGTTTAAATCACCAAAATAATAAAACAACAAAAAGAGAAGATTGTAGCTCAAGGATAGATATTTAGAAATATTACATATAAACATATAAATATCACATATAAAAAGAAAAAAAATGAAGAAAAAAATTCAAGATCTATTAGACACTTTTCAAAAAGACTAAATGTCTAACATTTGGACAGACTTAAACAGGAATAATGAAGGATTAGAGCAGAGAAAATCAATTAAATAAAATAATAACAAAAAATTTCCCAAATCTTAAGAAAGGAAGTATTCAGAACCTAAGTAAATATGGCCAGAAAAGAACATCTTCATGACATATACTTGTCAAAAGTATAAGACTTAAAGACAAAATCTGAAAGGAAAAAATGCCAAGTCTTATTTTCAAGGTAAGCCCAGGATTATTGATCTACCTCAGTGATAGTGCTTGTCTACTATGAATGAAACCCTGGTTTTGATACCCTGAACTACACACACACACACACACACACACACACACACACACACACACACACAAACTTAGATGTATAGGTTTATCAGCAGAAACCATAAATACTTGAATGACACAGACTAAAAAACTTCAAATTCTGAAAGAATGATTAAAAAAAAAATTTGTTAGCTGAGTATAGTACTCATGGTAGGGCTATCATGCTTCAATGTCAAAGAAACAATAAAGATCACCAAAGGTAGAAATAAGGAAATTCATAAGGGAATTCCTGACCAATAAATCAGCACTATAAAAGAGAGAAAAGGGAAATAATAATCACTGTCATGAAAGTTAATAAAGAATAATTCCACAAAAGGGGTAGAAACATAACTGAAAAACAGGAAAGAATCAAATATCATAAATACTGTAAATGTTCAAACTTCAAAAAGAGTTAGGAAGAAACAATATTTAATACGGTCAAAAGAAATTCAGCAAAATAGTATGAGAAAAGTCCATACTGTTAAATTATAATCCTAATGTAAATGGTCTGAATTATCTGATTAAAAGACATAGATGGGCTGAAAATGAATTTAAAAAAAAGAGCAAAGCCAGATGGATGAGGTGGCACAGGCCTGTTATCCCAGAGGCTGATAGGTTATCCCAGAGGCTGATAGGCTGAAGCCAGAGGGTCTTGGGTTCAAAGTCAGGCTCAGCAAAAATGAGGCACTAGGCAACTCAGAGATGCTTTGTCTCTAAATAAAATACAAAAAATGACCAGGGGTATGATTTAGTGCTCCAGTGCCCCTAGTTCAATTGCTGGTACTCTAAGATAAAATAAGCAAGAATATGCTGCTATAGAAAACTTATTTCACCTGTGATGAAATATGCTAAAAGTGAAGGAATGAAAAATTTATATTCTAAATGTAATGTGGAGTGTGGAATCAGGGGGATTCTTTGTCTCATGAAATCAAAGAGATTCATGAATAACACAAGTGAAAGCAAATAAGCAATGTGAAGCTCCCACAGCTGGCAGGGGACCTGACAGGCTACCAGTGGCCTGTGGCAACCAGTGTTGCCAAACTAGCAGGTTCCAGTGAGGAGCGATGGGAGATTGGAAGAAATAGTCACACACACTGATCTTGAAGATAAGACAGCTGGGATCAAGTGGAGCGCTTCTTTCTGATGGAGAAGCAGGTCTAAAAATAATGTATGCCACCAATCTTTATTATATATGTCTCTGAATCAGATTAAAGACTATGTAAGCATTAATTTTTTGTATTCATGAAATTTACAGAGTTAACAACAGTATGCAGCTATTTCCTCAGTTATATACTACAGTTGCAATCTGTACTGTTTGGAGCATTGTGCAGCTCTCAAGAAAGTCCATTGTTTAAAGTTACAAATTTGTGGGCAGATTCAGGAGCAGCAGGACTGGTAAACATTGTGGTTAGCTTAGCAAGAAAGTTTCTTCATATCCAGGAGCTGGGTGCCTGAGAATGAAAATGAAGCTAATAAGACCTGTAGCATGGAGGACATCCTCATAGCAACTGGGTGTCCTATGCATTTGCACAAAAACTTTCTCCATTAACTATGCCACAGCCATGAAATTAGCGTGAATCCCAGTTTTAGACACTGGTCTCCCAGTCACTGTCACCACTCTCCACAGTGGATGGCTATTGTCTCAGGGTTTATATGAATCTTTAAGTTTAGAAACATCAGGCCTCCATCCTTACCAAAGTAACCCTAAGGTTTGGGCCTCAAAGGAAAGTTACTCTATAATTATCAGCATGCTTCAATGTAAACTTCCTTTGTAATGGGAAATGTTCAAGATGAACAAACAAATTTCTCATTTCCTCTAGGGGCAGTACACTGGAGAGCCCAAATGTAATTTAGTAATTAAGGACACTAACACCCTCAATCCCTTTAGATCAAAAACACATCAGGGAGAGGGGCCACAGTGACCACAGGGAGAGGCTAGTATTCTTTAAAGATATTCTCATTCTTGATACCCTCAAAAATTATAAATAATCTGGAGCAAAAGGTAGGAAAGTGAGATCATTACTTATATAAAAGTTCATAGATAAATTTATAAAATTTTGATGGAGGCAAGAAAAAGTGAGTATCCAGAGCTAAGGATAAACAATGATCAATACTTGGTATCCTGGGGGCAGTGAGGGTCAGATTTAGGACATGAAACCTTGAAGGAGCACTAGGGAGAACTTGGCCTTTAGTCTCCAATTTTCTCAAGCCTTTCTTTGTCCTATGAACCTATTTTCTGAGGCAAATTAGGACAAATATTCCCAAAGCTGAGGGAAGGAGGATTGGTTCTTTCCTCACAGCAAGCCTGACTCCTGAGTTTTGTAGACCAGCAACTGACCTATGTACTCTTAAGTGACTGACAGATGTTTGGCTCTTGTTTCAGAAAGAGAATTAAGCATTTTAGTGGATCAGAGGCTCCCAAAAGAGGCACCAAATAATTTGGTTTAGTTTTACTCAATCTTCTGCCGATCCCAGATGAATACTCCAAAGATGTTACACATATCATGGAGGCAGGTAGGTTCTTTTTCTTGAAAATTCAAGATGTCTTTAGGTTAAAGCAAAAAATTAAAATTTAATCTTGAGTTTAGTGGTGCATGACTGTAATCCCAATGGATCAGGAAGATGAGGCAGGAGGATTGAGAGTTCAAAGCCAGCCTCAGCAACAGTGAGGAAACTCAGTGAGATCCTATCTCTAAATAAAATGCAAAAATGCAAATATAAATAAACAAATAAAGTATTTATTAAAACAAAGTAAATCATCGCTGCTGGATAGGCACCTGATATTATCAGTGGTTGGCTATGTCTTGGGGTTTATATCGATCTATAGATTTAAAAAATCAGCTACAGTGAAATCATAAATAAAGCATTTAGGTCCATGAATTGTTCATTTATCCTTTGTGCAGTCAAAAATTGACCAGGCATTTTTCCTTCCATACAAAGCCCAGGGATTCCAGGTCATATATATTTCATTATAAAAATAACTTTTGCAAGTTTCTCAGGAAAAACCTACAATGACTTTTTCTGTTCCACTTCCCAGAAGTTGCCTGAGGCCACCTGCCCTATCTGCCAAGGCTTATGTCTTTCTTTTGACTTCATAAGTTGTTATAGTTTTGATGTGAGGTGTCTCCCAAAAAACTTATGTGTGGGGAAATGTGAGAAGATGAAGAAGGGAAATGATTGGGTTGTGATAATCTTAACTCAAACAGTAAATTAATCCCCTGATGTGGGTATTCTGACCGTGGAAATGTACAGGGAAGCATTCCTCTGTTGAGCAGACTCCCAGAGGTAATAGGTACTCTGTTTTCCACCCTTGGAAAGCCCTGCAGTTTCTCCTTGATGCTAGTAAGATAAAATATACAGATGCAGTATCTAGATACTGTGGTAAAGTCCTTAGAGAACAAGGCTCTGTTTCTTATCAGCCTGAATTTTGATCTCAATTATCTAGCAGGTGGGATTATAGGAATTTTAAGTAATAAGGGACCATGATACTAACAACCTAATGTAACATTTGATATAAATAAAAGCAGCCACTTGGAGGGGCAGCCACTTCTTTTCCTGCCTCTGCATCTTGTCATCGGGCCAAGCTTTCTTTCTTATTTAGCAAGGTTAGACATTTTGTAAACAATGCTGATTTTGCTGCCATGCTGTCAGAGATAGGCTCTAGTTGTCCTTTTGACCCAGAAAGCAGGTCACTAAGTTTGAGAGATTGGGAGTCTTCATGAGGTGCCAGGAGTACATTTACCTTTTACAAACTTGGTTTTCTTGGTTACAATCTATTGATAAAGCATCTATTTCTCAACTTGCCTGATTTCTCCTCTGGTGCCCATGCATACAGCCCTTTTAAATCATCTGCTGCTGATCCCACCACAGCAGTGCAGCTCCAGCAGTGACACTCTCCCCATAACTGTTCCTGAGCCTCCTCAGTGCTCCTTTAAGTAATTCACTGCCATTGCCTCTATGGCCCACCATGGCAGCCACCTTATTCCCAGATAGACCCTAGTAAATTGAGTGTTTGGGACAAGTTGCAGATGAAGGGGAGACTCATATACTAGCTGTCTGTCCTATTAAACAACCAAAATACAAACAATTACCCTTTTCCCTATTTAAAAAAATGTAACCAACCAACCCTGGGCAAAAGGAGGGGAGAACTATTTCCCCACTCCCCCCCACCAATAAAAATCTTCTATTGCTCAATTGATTATAATTGCCTATGTTTCGGCTCAATGACCTTTAAATGAGAGGGGAAATACAAGGTTTGACTCTACTGGAATTGAAGCATGTTTATAACATGTTTCAGTAACTACTGAAAGTAGACCTAAATTAACTCTTTGTTTAAATGAACAGTGAATTACAGGGTTATCAGACACAAAAACTGATGCTTTATTAATAAATACTTTTATGGTATTGCCTTATGCATGACCTCAAGAGGCCACTCTGATCTGGGGCAGAGAAAACAAAACTAGTGTCCAAAAGCTCCCTGTGACTATGATGCTTTACACATTCCAATCCACAACAAATCAATACTTATATTCAATCATATGTGGAAATTATTACAAGATTTGCAAGACTTCAGACAAAAAGAAAAGATAACCCTTCAGAAAAAATATTAACTGCAACACCATGCTTTAAGAGAATTATCTTATCAAAATATTTTTTTACAATTTTTCTCACTTCTTAACTTTTGCTGAATATCTAACTTTCCTAGCCTTACATTTAAATTTTGAATTTCAGACCCTACACATTTTGCTAGGTTCATAAAAAAAGCAGTTTAGACATAAGAAGGAAAAATGCCTCTTTTATATCTGAGCTGCTTAACTGGCTATCTTATCTGTTCTCAGCCAACTTTCTTAACCAGTTCCTTCCTAATGATATAGGATAGAAAGATAAAAGTAGAACAATTTCAATCATACAAGTTTTCTTTTTCAAAAAAGTTTCTTTTAAAAAATTTTACAGGCTTTTGACTGACTTTTTTCTGAGCTATTCAGTACACTCTGACCTGATAAAGAAGTCAGTATTACAGCCATGTAAGTTTTTAAAATATTCTATGTGAGTAAATGTATTTTTATAGGTGTTCTGATCGTGGAAATTTACAGGAAAGCATTCCCCTAGTGAGCAAAGAAAGCATTCCCCTAGTGAGCAAACTCCCAGGGTGGAGGGTAACTGGTGGCCTGATTCCCACAATTAGGAAGCCCAGTAGCTTTCCTCTGAGGCTACTAAGATAACTATGCAGATGGACTATCTATCTGGTTTTCATACGAATATTACTGGAGGATAGGAACACTGTGTTTGTACTAATATTGACTTTATCTTAGTTAGCCAGCACTCAGGGTTAAAGGAATGCTAATCAGAGCTTAGTCAGCATAATGAGTAAAATGAAACTTTTTTTGAGTTAACAAACTCAGCAGGAGGAAGAAGAGGACACTTCTACAGTGTACTTCAATTTCACTTCACATTTTCTGCCTGATTCTACACTGTGTGTGTCTGTCTTTTGTTTGCCTTCTTCACAGGTTTCTTCCACAGATACTCTCCTCAGGTATTTTTTACAGCTGGTGTTCAACATTGGGGCACGAGACCCCACCTGTCTTCTCATTCATGGAGAGTTTAGGACAACAAAGTCAGCCCTGGCAAAGACCCTTCTAGATGCTGGAGGTAATGGGTGAAGGGAGTAGCTCATATACAGAGAGGTCTTTAAATGCATATATTTCATTGTCTGGTACCAATCCCTACTCAATGAGCTATGGGAAATTCTCTGTCCAATGCCCCAGTGATGGCATCAGGCTAAACTTTCTTTCCCACTCAGCAAGGCTGGACATACTGTAAGTGACACTAATTTTACTGCCTTTTAGACAGAGATAAACTTGCTATTCTTTTTACCCAGAAATTGGATCACTAAATTTGAAAGTCTTGGAGAACATGCTTTATGAGGATCCACAACCTTCTATGCCATTATTACAAACTTGGCTTCTTTGAGGAGATACAGTTGATAACCTCAGTTTTTCAATTTGCTTGCTCTTTTCTTTCTGTGCCTGGACATGCTATTCCTTTAAAAACTCTGCAGCTGCAGCAAACACACTGTCTTAAGCTGTTCTCTAGCTTTCCCAGTGCATTACTTAATTGATTTACTGCCTTTTTCTTAATGTGTGGCTGTGGTAGCTGTCCTGGCCCCAACAGGATCTAAGTTAAGCAAGTGTTTGGGGCAAGCTGGCTGCAGGAGAAGTGGAGTTTCATGATTTAACTATCTGTCACATTGTTTAGCCACAGAATGAGCAGTTACCTAGTACTGTTTTAAAGAGTAACAGGGCACTGTTTTAGAAAGCAGTGTGAATAGTAATTTTACTCTAAATATAATTAAATGTTGGAAATGGTATATGCCCTCATTCCTAGTGACTGGAAAACATTAATTAAAATGGTATCTCATATTCTGGCTTGCTTGCAGCTGCCTTAAAAAATCCCTGATTCAGAATAAAAGAAGGAGGAATTAATTTCTCAAGCCCCCTCAGGATCTCACTACACAAGTGTTTCTTGGGGTGGGAGGAGTCTTTAACCTTATTCCACCAATACTTTCATGCCACTAGAGGCAGCACTAGAATAGAATTGATTACTTCTGAGGACATTCAAGAGAATGTCTCTTGAATGTCTTGAATGTCCTGAGACTTCCTAGGGACTAGAGACATAGCTCAGTTGTTACAATGCTTGCCATGCATGCACAAGGAGCTGAGGTTAATCCCCAGTGACAATTTTTAAGTGAAAGGGGAAATACAAGGTTTGACTCTACTGTTATTTCGGCATATGAGTCAATTACTGAAATTAAACCTAAATTAACTTTTTATTTAATGAGCAATTACAAGATTATCAAACACAAATACTAATGTCAGGGTAACAAAAAAATTTATTTTAATACTTCATGTATGGCCTCAGGAGGCCACCCCAATTGCCAGCAAAGAAGACAAAATAAACAAGTTTCCAATCATTCATGGCCTCAAGAGGCCATACTTCTCTGGGGCCAAGAAAACAAAATAAATAAGTGCTCAAAACTTTCCTGCAGCTACCATGCCCTGCCCCCTCCAATCCACAATGAATCAATACTTGTATCCAATCATGTGGAAACTGTTACAAGATTTCTAAGTTTTAAAACAAAACAAAAAAGATAACTCTCCAGAAAGATTATAAACTGCAACACCATGCACTTAGAGAATGATCTTATAAGAGAAAAAATGGTTAAAAAAATTTCCTTACTTTTTATCTTCTGCTATATTTCTAACTTTCCTAGCCTAATATTTAATATAAATGTAAATTAGAGACTTTATATTATTTGGTAGGATTATAAAAATAATTCAGACAAAAGCATGGAAGGTGTCTCTTTTAAATTTAAGCTTTTAGGCTGGCTATCTTATTTGTTCTCAGCCAGCTTTCTTAACCAGCTCCTCCCTCTCTCTACTGTTGCAGCACAAAAAGGAGAGAAAAGTAGAAAGATTCCAAATGTGCAACAATTCTTTCTCAAAAAAATGTGTTTTTTGTTTGTGTGTGTGTGTGTGTTTGTATTTTAATTTCACACTCTTCCAACTGTCTTTTATATGAACTAAAGGTATGCTCTGACCTGATAAAAATACAAGTTTTCTTAAATATATCCCTTTTTAAAAGGTCTATCATTTATCTTTTAGAGGATTACCAAATATACAAATGAAATTAAACAAAGAGGATTAATGTCTGTTCTTATTAATGATGAATGGACTGACAATTATACCCTACCTCAAATCTCTCTACAGCCAGCTGAATTAGCTGCCATTATCTTATTGAGATTATTTTCTACTACTTTAAACATCATTATAGATTCTCAAAGTATAATGAAACTTGTTTCTTATATTTTTATAGCTATATTATGCCCTCATTGGATTTCAATTCACTCTCTTTTTTAACCTTTTAAACTCCTTTACAGCACTATACATCTCCTCTTCCTTGCTCACACACATACAGCCATACCAAGATTCCTGAACCTTTGATGTAGCTCATGCAGATGAAGCTGTGAAATTCCTTTATTGTTTGTTTTCAGATGCTGTAAAATACTGTGGATTTTTTTATCAAAATACTTGATGACTAATAAAAATGTTTCCATCTCTTCTCAACAGGCTCAACCTATAGTCAACAACTGTTGCACTGTGTGCCCTTTTAGACCTCTATGTGAAAATTTATAAACCTACAAGGTCTGTATTCTAATGCACATAGGAAAATGGATGTTACTCATTTCCTTTCTTTTCAACTACTCTTCTTTCTTCATGTTTTTATTGATACCCATTCTGGGTTCAATTGAACTGGTGACCACAGATCTAAAAAAAATTATTTTCTGCTTGCATTTCTCATTTATTGCTCTTCTTTGCAACCATGGGCAATCCTACTTATTTAAAAGTAAATATGCCTCTGCTTATACATCTTGTGCTTTTGCACAATTTAAAATCAATAAGATATAATTTTAAATCCTCAAACTTTCCATAATCCTACTAGACAAGCTTCAGTTGAAGGAGCTTCTTGTACTCTTAAAACTTGCCTTTTAAAATTTAAAAAAACACATTAATATGAGTTTCTCTCATATTAATAATGCATTAAATATTGTTTAACTTAACAGTGAATGTATTCAATATTGATACAAAGTTAATATTCACAAATGGTCATCTGTTTTGGATAGATATTTTATTCCCAAACAGCCATTAATAAACATGTATGTAAAATATAGGGTACCAGGCCCAGGATGGCAAGGCCCTATACCTCTGATTGCATGGGGAAAAGAACAGACTGATATGCTTACACCACCAGGTCCTGCTTGGATTCAAGCTCAGTGTGCAAGACCTGCCAACCATGAACTGATATCAAAACCCAATCCTCAAGTTTCATTTCACCCTGAAAGAGGAAGACTCCAACCAACAAAAAGAGGACCATCCTCCTCAAAAGAGAAGAAATACTAAGAAGATCCCAAGATACTAGACTTCCAGTGATTTGGGGCGGGGGGGTTATAAAATCATTCACAGCTTCAGATCAACAGTTGTGGCTCAAATAGAGTTAAAATTGACCCCAGAACACTCAGTTATTGCTTTGATTGCTATAATAATGCAAAATTCTGTAAATGCTTTGGTCTTTAAAAATGTTGTTCTTTTGTTGTTACTCAGCTGTGGAAAATTTCAGACTCCTGGACTTCGAAACTCAATAATATCTGGGTTTTGTTAGACCATGATGCAAAGAAAAGACCAATGACTCCACTTAATATCAAATCAAAGCCAGCTTATTATTTTGACAAGCCAAGCTGTCTCTCCCAAAAACCATGGGATCCAGAAATGGTACCCCAGCTTTCCAGGAGTACAGCTTTATAGCACAGAAAGTTACACAAAGGGGATTTGAGAACTTACCAATAACAAAATTTTGACAAACATAACACAAAGGGTAGTTCATATTTTTGCTGGCCCTGACATCAGAATGTATGAAGGTTGAATTTAAAAAAGGTAAAATTTATGAAAGTCATTAAAGCCTCAGAGAGGGTCATTATCTAGCCAGGGAAAGCCAAGATTTATGAGGCGCCACAAAAAGTTCATAGAGGATAATTATCTAGTTAGGGAAAGCCAGGCATGTGTGAGTTTAAGGCATGGGCAGGCATTCCAAGAAGTTTTACAACATCAAATTATGGCCAAGCTAGAGACCAGAGGAGGAAACCTGGCACTAAGCCAGGCCAGACCAGAGGAGGAAGCCAGGCTCTGCCCCGAGCGCTAGTCCGGAGGAAGCCAATCAACCCTTAAAACCCATCAAAGGAGGCATGGCTACCAGCATGGTTCTGCGGCTGATCCAGGTACCCAGTTTCCAAGTCAAGTCCCCCATCTTTAGCTGCAATAACTCAAAATATTTTCCACAAGCTTTTGGGGGTTGCAGCTATCAACGCAAAACAACAACTGTACAGGCACCCGGTTTCTACCTCAGAGACTAGAGTAGAGAAGATACAGGTGGAAGTCATATTCTTTCTCAAGGGCTATACCCACCACCCTGAACACAGAGGCTCAAACTAGGAATAGACAACGCCACCTACTGGAAGAAAGGAAAACAGAGTTCTGAGAGACTTTTTTTTTCTTTCTCTCTTTTCTTCTCTCTTTCACAACCTCAGCATATGTGAAACCAAGAACTGTGCATGAACAACCAAATCACCAAAATAATAAAATACTCTTTTTCTTTTTTCTTTTTCTCATTCTTATTCCCTCTATCCCACTTTCAACACCTTAACTTTTACTACCTATACATACAGTAATTATCTAAATACAGATAGGAGGTTGAATCTGTACATTCTTCCATAAATTACCAGTCTATTGGTTAGAGTTCTCCAAAGTTGCTAAGTTAGATTAACCTCATACTCTCACTCCTTTCCCTCTAAGTATAACATCCTTCATCTAAAACTCAGTTTTCTAAATGCCATCAGATATGGTATGCCTTTTATGAAACTAAAGACTATTTTTAAATAATAATTGAAACCAATATCTGTAGACTTAGAATCTAACTATAAATGTATTAATAATGAAAATTTGTGCTTAGATGATGTACTGTTGATATTGGGAACTGTTAACATTGTCTTTCTCCGAAAAAGAGGGATTTTGGAGCTATACAAGAACAATAAAAATATATAAGGGGAAAACCATTAACACAACAGTTTCACAAAGCTAGAAAGAAACATGAGCAGTATGAAAAGACAAGGAAAGAAAGGACCACAAACACTGCAGGTCAATTCAACATTAGAAGAGATAATATCTGCAGCTGATGGAATGTCAGATAAAGAATTCAGGATATACATGCTTCAGATGATCTAAAGTCTCAAGGAAGACATTAGACAGCAAATTCAGACAATGAAAGATTACTTTGATAATGAATTACATAAACAAATCCAAGAAGCAAAAGATGAACTCTACAGGGAGATAGAGGATATTAAAAAAAAAAAAACAGAAATCCTGGAAATGCAGGAAAAAATAAACCAAATTAAAAAATCAAATAAGAGTATTACCAGCAGAGTAGAACACTTAGAAGACAGAACATCAGACAACGAAGACAAAGTTTTTCAACTTGAAAAGAACATAGACAGCTCAGCAAGAATGTTAAGAAATTATGAGCAGAACATCCAAGAATTATGGGATAATATGAACGGACCAAACTTAAGAGTTATTGGGATACAAGAGGATATAGAGGACCAAACCAAAGAAATGAACAATTTGTTCAATGAAATAATACTAGAAAGCTTCCCAGACTTAAAGAATGAAAAAGAAATCCAAATACTAGAAGCCTACAGGATGCTAAATGTACAAAATCATAAGAGGTCCACTCCAAGACACATAACAATGAAGATGCCCAACATACAGAATAAGGAGAGAATCTTAAAAATAACAATAGAGAGGAAGCAGATTACATTTAGGGGTAAACAAATCAGGATAATGGCTGATTTTTCAACACAGACTCTGAAAGCTAGAAGATCCTAAAACAACATATTTCAAACACTGAAAGAATAAGGATTCTAACCAAGAATAATATGTCCTGTGAAATTAAGCTTCAGGATTCAAGATGAAATAAAAATTTTCCACAATAAACAAAAGTTAAAAGAATTTATGGCTAGAAAACCAGCTCTTCAAAACATCCTTGGCAAAACATTACAGGAAGACAAAATGAAAAATAACAATAAAAACCAAAAGCAGGAGGTAGTACAGTAAAGGAAAAACTAATCAAAGAGGAAAAACAAATCATGTTAAGTAACATAAATAACCAAATATGGCTGGAAGTACAAACCATATCTCAATAGTAACTCTAAATGTTAATGGCTTAAATGCACCAATCAAAAGACATAGGCTAGTAGACTAGATTTTTAAAAAAGATCCAACAATATGCTGCCTACAGGAGACTCATCTGATAGGAAAAGACATAAACAGACTGAAGCTGAAAGGTTGGAAAAATCATACCACTCATATGGACCTTGGAAGCAAGCAGGGTTGTCCATACTTGTATCAAATAAAATAGACTTCAAGCCAAAGTTGATCAAAAGGGATAAACAAGGATACAACATACTGCTCAAGGGAAGCATACACCAACAAGACTTAACGATCATTAATATATATGACCCAAACAATGGTGTAGCTATGTTCATCAAACAAACTCTTCTCAAGTTCAAGAGTCAAATAGACCACAACACAATAATCATGGGAGATTTTAACACACCTCTCTCACCACTGGACATATCTTCCCAAAAAAAAGTTGAATAAAGAAACTATAGAGCTCAATAATACAATTAATAACTTAGACTTAAATTTCATATACAGAATATACCACCCAACATCAAGTGGATACACTTTCTTTTCAGCAGCACATGGATCCTTCTCAAAAATAGACTATATATTATGTCACAGGGAAAATCTTAGCAATTACAAAGGAGTAGAAATACTACCATGTATTTTATCTGACCATAATATAATGAAATTGGAAGTCAATAATAAAATAAGAAAGAAAAAAATCCTATATCACATGGAGAATAAACAATATGCTACTGAAAAAAAAGGGTTACAAAAAATATCAAAGAGGAAATTAAAAAATTCTTAGAGGTAAATGAAAACTCAGACACAACATATTAAAATCTCTGGGACACCATGAAAGCAGTACTAAGAGGAAAATTCATTTCATGGTGTTTATTCCTTAAAAGAAGGAAAAGCCAACAAATAAATGACCTCAGACTACAACTTGAAGACTTAGAAAAAGAAGAACAAATCAGCAGAAAATAGTAGAAGGCAAAAATAATTAAAATCAGAGCTGAAATCATTGAAATACAAACAAAAGAAACACTCAAAAAAATGACAAAACTAAAAGTTGGTTCTTAGAAATAATAAATAAGATTGATAGACCACTAGCCATGCTAACAAAGAGAAGAGAGAGAACCCAAATTACTAGCTTATGCCAGGAAAAAGGCAACATCACAACAGACACTTCAGAAATACAGAAGATAATTAGAAATTATTTTGAACCCTATACTCTAATAAAATAGAGGATAGTGAAGGCATCCATAAATTCCTTAAGGTATATGAGCTACCCAGATTGAGTCAGGATGATATAAACAACATAAACAGACCAATATCAGGTGAGGAAATAGAAGAAGCCATCAAAAGACTACCAACCAAGAAAAGCCCAGGACTGGATGGATATACAGCAGAGTTTTACAAGAACTTTAAAGAAGAACTAATACCAATACTCTTCAATCTATTTCAGGAGATAGAAAAAGAGGGAGTACTTCCAAATTCATTCTATGAGGCCAACATCACCCTGATTCCAAAAGCAGATAAGGACACTTCAAAAGAAGAAAACTGTAGACCAATATCCCTAATAAATTTAGATGCAAAATCCTCAATAAAATTCTGGCAAATTGGATACAAAAACGTATCAAAAAGATTGTGCACCATGACCAAGTGGGATTCGTCTCTGGGATGCAAGGCTGGTTCAATACATGGAAATCAATAAATGTAATTCACCACATCAAGAGACTTAAAGATAAGAACCATATGATCATCTTGATAGATGATGAAAAAGCATTTGACAAAATACAGCATCCCTTTATGTTCAAAACTCAAGAAAAATTACAGGAAAGTTAACAGGAAATAACCTCAACATGGTAAAAGCTATATATGCTAACCCTCAGGCCAGCATCATTCTAAATGGAGAAAAATTGAAGGCATTCCCCCTAATATCTGGAACAAGACAGGGATGCCCTCTCTCACCACTTCTATTCAACATGGTTCTTGAAACACTACCCAGAGCAATTAGACAGATGAAAGAAATTAAAGGCATAAATATAGGAAAAGAAGAACTTAAATTAGCATTATTTGTTGATTACATGATCCTATACCTAGCAGACCCAAAAAGTTCAACCAAGAAACTTCTAGAACTAGTAAATGAATTCAGCAAAGTGGCAATATATAAAATCAATACCAATAAATCAAAGGAATTCCTGTATATCAGTGACAAATTCTGTGAAATGGAAATTAGGACAACTACTCCATTCACAATATCTTCAAAAAAAATAAATAAAATACCTGAGAATCAACTTAACAAGAGTGGTGAAAGATCTATACAATGAAAACTATAGAACCCTGAAGAAAGAAATAGAAGAAGACTTTAGAAAATGGAAGGATTTACCTTGCTCATAGATTTGTAGAATTAATATTATTAAGATGGCCATATTATCAAAAGCACTTTAAAGATTCAATGCAATTCCCATCAAAATCCCAATGACATTCTTTGCAGAAATATAAAAAGCAATCATGAAATTCATCTGGAGAAATAAGAGACCCAGCATAGCTAAAGTAATTCTAAGCAGAAAGAGTGAAATTGGTGGTATCATGATTCCACATTTTAAACTATACTATAGAACAATAGTAACAAAACAGCATGGTACTGGCACCAAAACAGGCTGGTAGACCAATAGTACAAACTAGAGGACACAGAGACAAATCCACAAAATTACAACTACCTTATATTAGACAAAGGTGCTAAAACCATGCAATGGAGAAAGGATAGCATCTTCAGCAAATGGTACTGGGAGAACTGGAAATCCATATGCAACAAAATTAAATTGAATCCCTTTCTCTCACCATGCACAAAAATCAACTCAAAATGGATCAAGAAGTGAGGAATCAGACCAGAGACTCTGTCTAATAGAAAATAAAGTTGGCCCAAATCTTCATCACGTGGGGGCAGGCCCCAAATTTCTTAATAAGACACCTATAGCAAAAGAGTTAAAAACAAGAAACAACAAATGGGATGAATTCAAACTAAAAAGTTTTTTCACAGCAAGGGAAATAATTTGTGAGGTGAATAGGGAGCCTACATCCTGGGAATAAATTTTTACCCCTCAAATATCAGATAGAACACTAATCTCTAGAATATACAAAGAACTCAAAAAGTAAATAACCCAACCAACAAATGGGCCAAGGACTTGAACAGAAACTTCTCAGAAGAGGATATACAATCAATCAACAAATACATGAAAAAATGCTCACCATCTCTAGCAATTAGAGAAATGCAAATTAAAACTACTCTAAGATACTATCTCACTCCAATAAGAATGGCAGCCATTATGAAGTCAAACAACAATAAGTGCTGGCTAGATTGTGGGGAAAAAGGTACACTCATACATTGCTGGTGGAACTGCAAATTGGTGCAGCCAATTTGGAAAGCAGTATGGAGATTCCTTGGAAAGCTGGGAATGGAATCACCATTTGACCCAGCTATTCCCCTTCTCAGACTATACCCAAAAGACCTAAAAAGAGCATACTACAGGGACACAGCCACATCAATGTTTATAGAAGCACAATTCACAATAGCTAGACTATAGAACCAACCTACATACCCTTCAATAGATGAATAGATTTTTTAAAATGTGGCATTTATACACAATGGAATATTACTCAGCACTAAAAAATAACAAGATCATGGCATTTGCAGGCAAATAGATGGCATTAGAACAGATTATGCTAAGTGAAGTTAGCCAATCTCTAAAAAAACAAATGCTTAATGTCTTCTCTGATTATAAGGGGGTAACTTAAAATGGGATAGGGAGGAAGAGCATGAGAAGAAGACTACCACTAAATAGGGAAGAGAGGTGGGAGGGAAAAAGACGGAGAAAGGGGGTTGCACAGAAGATGGAAGGAGAACCTCATTGTTATACAGAATACATATATGATGTAGAGAGCCACAGATGACGGGGCCCCAGCAAACTTCCAGCTGCCAGCACCAGCTACCAGCTGATGATTGCCTCACAGTGGCCCCAGCAGAAAGAGCCCCAGCAAACTTTTAGCTGCCAGAAAACTTCCAGGTGCCAGCTGATGATTGGCTCACAGCGGCCCCAGCAAAGTTCTAGCTGCCAACTGATTGGCCCCTCTGTGGTGATGCTCATTGGGTTGTTTCCCTGACCTTTCAGACCACAGAGCTGCTCATTGGGGGACTTTTTTTTGGCTCCACTCACATGACCCAGCCAATCAGCCTCAAAAGGTTGAGAGGCTTGTGCGAAGCCAGTGGTGGAAGTTGGACTCTGAGGGAATTCCTGAATAGCTCATGTGGTGTAGCATGTGTGTTCTAAAAATAAAGTTCATTTCTGCTTGACAAGTGGCTCCTGAATTGTGCCCAGCCAGAATGCGGCATTTGGTGGCCTATTCGGGGAATGAACCCTCGACCTTGGCATTATCAGCACCAAGGATTTGCTTGCTCATAAGCCAGTTGTTTTATTAATTGATCCCAATTATGAAAGTGAAATAAAAATTATAGTCTGTTCCCCAAAGGGTATATCAGTACTTTCACCAGGAGATAGAATAGCACAGTTACTAATAATACCAAGCCTACATGATAAATTTTCCAGTTCTACTGTAGAAAGAGGTTCCAGGGGATAAGGATCCACAGGTGTAGTTTGGGCTATGCTTTCTTTAAATTTAGATTCTCTCCCCATGCTAAAACTAAATATTCAAGGATATGAATTTAATGAGCTACTAGATACAGGTGCAGACCTTAGCATCATCTCTCGTCAAGAATGGCCAAAACATTGGCCATTACAACAAGCCACTCAAATGCTTTGAGGCCTAGGAGTGGTGACTAATCCCCATAGAAGTGCAATGGTATTAGATTGGAAGAATCCTGAAGGATGTGAAGGAACTATACAGCCATATGTATTGGATCATCTTCCCGTTAATTTGTGGGGATGAGATGTCCTACATTAATTAGGACTCACATTAACAAATAACATCAATCCAAATGCACCCACTATTATGGCTAGACAAGGTTTTAGGAAAGGAAAAAGATTATAAAAACAAGAACAAGGTATAGCAGCACCAATACAAATACATCAAGAAACAGACAGACATGGATTGGATTTTCAGGAAAGGTCACTGAGACAATAAAAATTACTTAGAAATCAGAAAGACCAATATGGGTTCCTCAGTGGCCCCTGACTAAAGAAAAGATACAAGAAGCCCATGACCTGGTCAAACAACAAATAGAAAAAGGACATATACAACCTTCTGTATCTCCCCATAATACTCCCATTTTTGTCATCAAAAGGAAATCTGGTTAATGGAGATTATTGCAAGATTTAAGAGCCATTAATAATGAGATGGCTATTATGGGACCTGCTCACTTGGGGTTTCCTCAATTGTCTGCTTTGTCAAAAACTTGGTATGTTTTAGCTATAAATATTAAAGATTGTTTTTTTTTCAATTCCAATTCATCCTAAGGATAGTCCACGTTTTGCATTTACTATCCCTGCACTGAATCATGAAGGTCCTGATCAGAGATATGAAGAGAAAGTACTCCCTCAAGGGATGGTTAACAGCCTAACTATGCATCAAAATTATTTTAACAAAGTAATCTAGCCACTTAGAAATCAAAATCCTGTACTACAAATATTTCACTATATGGATGATGTATTATTAGCACACAAAGCTAAAAAACATTGGTAGAATATTATGCCACACTAACAATCTTATTAAAAAATTATAATCTAGAGATAGCAATAGATAAAGTACAATTAAATTTTCCAATTAATTATTTAGGAGTTCTTTTATCCTAAACCATGATCTGTCCACCAAAAATTCAAATACGAGGGATCAACTCAAATCACTTAATGACTTTCAAAAGTTATTAGGAGACATAAATTGGATAAGGCCTTATCTAGGCATACCAACAGGAGAGTTGGGACCTTTATTTGATATCCTAAAATGTCCACCAGATGCAAATTCACCCTGAATGTTAACATCTGAAGCAAGAAAGATATTAAAAATCATTGAAACATACATGGAAAATATGCATTTGGATAGAATTGACATAAGTTTGCCTTTATTACTTATTGTACTACCAACAAATAATATTTCTACAGGAGTATTTTGGCAAGAAGGTCCATTATTATGAATACATTTATCTTATTCTCCTAACACTATTCTTACTAGGTATCCTGAGGCTATAGGACAATTAATTCTCAAAGAAATAAAAGCAGCAAAGGGAATGTTTGAAATTTCTTCCAATAAAATTATTACTCCATATACTATGAATCAAATTGATGAGTTAGCTAATGAGTTAAATGTTTGGGCAATAATCATGTGCAAATCTAATGTTTCATTTGATAACCACTTACCATCTAATCCTTTATTGTATTTTTGGTCATTGCATATTGTAATTTTTCCACAAATGACAAGAAAACACCTATCATGAATGCTCCAAATATATTCACTGATGGGTCAAATAATAGCACAGCAGCAATAGTTACACCTGATAAAACGTTTACATTTTTAGTACCCAAACAATCAGCCCAAAAGGTAAAGCTTAATGCAGTATTACAAGATTTTGTGATTTTTAAAGATTCTGTATTTAATTTATTTTCCAATAGTCAGTATATAGTTAATGCTATAGTATCCCTTGAAGATGCTGGTAGGATTTCCCCTTCCTCTACTGTTTTCTTTTTGCTTTCCACTATACAAAGTCTAATCTGGGACAGAAAGATTCATTCTTTATAGGACATATCAGGGCACATACAGGATTGCCTGGAGCCCTTAGTTTGGGCAATGATTTAGCAGATAAAACTACACATGACATACAAATTTTCTGTACACTAGAAGAAGCTATAAATTTTTATAAAAAGTTCCATGTCAATGCTAATATTTTACAAAATTGTTTTAAGATAACTAAGGAAAAAGCTAGATAAATAATAAAACAATGTCAAAATTCTGTGACCTTTTTACCACAAGTTTATCTTGGAGTCAATCCTGGAGGACTGATACCTAACCATATTTGGCAGATGGACATCAGACACTTGCCAGAATTTGGAAAATTAAAATATTTGCATGTTACAGTTGATACTTCTTCTGGATTTTTGATGGGCTCCCAAACTAACTATTTTTAGTTTATTCCCCAAAGATAAACTAAAAATAACCCTTTTTACTCTAAACTTTAAAATTTGGATTCATCAGTACTTAGTGCTGCAGAAAGGCATATGTGTCCAAAAAATGTACATAAGCCCAAGATACTTTGGAAGGATATTCTAACAGGACAAGGGAAAGGTCCTGACCCATTGATTGTCTGGAGTTGGGGTCTGCTTGTGTGTTTCCACAGGGAGAACAGCAGCCTATTTGGATTCCAGAGAGATTAACTAAAGAGATTTCTACAGACCGAAAAGAAAATGATTTGGCTCAAACCCATATCAGCTGATATCCAGAACTTCAGTTTTTCCTACCCTTACATCTGCGACAGAACCAGGATGCTTTTTTCAATATCTATTTTATTATTACCCTTTCCTACATCATTAAGTTCTTTTTTGTTTTTTGAGCTCATACTGACCTAGGTTAATGTTTTGCTGATCAGTTCTATTTTTGCCTATAAAGTTTTTAAGCATTGTAAAGGAGATTTCACCTGTAAAAAGTTATAAGGCCTTTACTACTATGTTATGTGTTGTATGTATTATATTATGTGTGCACAGTTGTGTTTTGTGTTGTATGTTTGTATGTATGTATGTCCATATATCATATATGATGAGTGCTCATGAAAAAATGGATCCAAATATTTTTTATTCACGTGATTTAAATAGTTTAATTTAAATTTAGTAAACAGCTGTTGAGGATTGTTTTAATATGTGTACAAAAAAGGAGATTAACAGATCTGTTTGTTTACTTTCACCTTTCCTTTTCATTATATTTAATAATTCTGTTCAAGATAATCTAAATTGAATTCAAGCTCCCGTTCACCTGCTTCTCACAGCCAAACTGCTGTGACTCAGCACTAACAATTCCCCTGAAACAACTGGTTGGCCCTTCTGAACTTATGGAGGTAAATACCAATCGAGCGTTCATAGGCAGTGGCCACAGGATTGAAACAGAACTTGGGAGAGACAGTCAGAACCCACCCGTTGCATTGGTCACCCAGCAAAGGGAACGAACTGTCACCATTTGCATGGGATAGCACCATGGCTGAGAACTGACGTCACCAGAATGCGATGGAGGAGATAACTTCATTGAAACCAGTGGTGACAGTTACTTCCCTTCCCTTTTAATACCTTTCCTCCCAAGCATCAAATAAATTTATAGGAGTAAACAGTAACTCAGCAGTCAAACAGAACAAGAAGTAACATGAGCAGCATGAAAAAGCAAGGAAGGAAAGGAGTACAAACAATGCAGGACAGCCTAAATATTCAGGAGGACCTAGAGTCATCAGAAAAATGGTCATATAAAGAACTCAAGGAACACCGTAGACAGATGGAATGGAACCTTAAAGAGATAAGAGACAGCAAATTCAAACAGTGAAAGAATACATTGAAAATGAATTACATAAACAGATAAAGAAGAAATTAAGCATCTTTATCAGGACATAGAGATTATAAAAAAATAAAACAATAATTCTAGAAATGAAGAAAACTATAAACCAAATTAAAATCTCAAATGAGAGTATCACTAACAGAGTGGAGCAAGTAGAAGCCGGAACATCAGATAATAAAGACAAAATATATCATCTTGAAAAGAGTCTAGCCAACTCAGAAAGGCTGGTAAAAAATCACAAGAAAAACATCCAAGAGATATGGGATAACATAAATAAAAACAAACTTAAGAGTCATTGGGATAGAGGAAGGTATAGAGATTCAAACCAAGGGAATGAGTAATCTGCTGAATGAAATAATTACAGAAAAATTTCCAGAAATAAAAAAAGGAAACAAATATACAAATTGTAGATGCATACAGGACACCAAGCACACAAAATCACAATAGGCCAACGCCAAGACACGTTGTTATGAAGATAACCAAGATATAGAACAAAGAGAAAATATTAAAAGCTACAAGACAAAGGAGGCAGATTACATTCAGGGGTAAACCAATAAGGTTAACAACGGATTTTTTTATCCTAGAGGCTGAAAGCGAGAAGATCCTGGAACAACGTATTTCCAACACTGAAAGACAATGGATGCCAACCAAGAATTCTGTATTCAGCAAAAGTAAGCTTCAGGCACAACAACGAAATAAAAATCTTTCATGATATACAAAAGCTGAAAGAATTTGCAGCCAGAAAACCAGCATTGCAAAGCATATTGAGCAAAACACTACATGAGGAAGAAATGAAAAACAATAACCAAAACCATCAGTGCGAAGTGCCTCAGTAAAGTCAGAGGGCAGGGGGGAAGCTAATCATGGAGAAACTAAAGTTTAAAAAAGAAGATAAATAATCAAACATGGCTGGAAGTACAAACCATATATCAATAGTAACTCTAACGTTAATGGCTTAAACTCTCCAATAAAGCAACATAGGCTGATAACATGGATTTAAAAAACAAATTCAACAATATGCTGCCTCCAGGAGACACATTTGATTGCAAAAGACATACACAGGCTGAAGGTGAAAGGTTGGGAAAAAATATACCATCCACATGGTCCTCATAAGCAAGCAGGGGTGGCCATCATCATATTAAATAAAATCGACTACAAGACTAAGTTAATCAAAAGAGATAAGGAAGGATATTATATACTGTTAAAAGGAACCATTCGCCAACAAGACATAACAATTGTCAATATTTATGCACCAAATAATGGTGCTGCAACGTTCATAAAACAAATTCTCCTCAAGTTCAAGAATCAAATAGACCACAACACAATAATTATGGGTGACTTCAACACACCTCTCTCACCATTGGACAGATCCTCCAAACAAATGTTGAATAAGGAAACTATAGAACATTCAATATCACAATCAATAACCTAGACTTAACTGAGATATATATATATATATATATATATATATATATATAATATATCAACAATCATCAAGTGGATACACTTTTTTCTCAGCAGCACATGGATCCTTCTCAAAAATAGACCATATATTATGCAACCCTCAGTAAATATAAAGTGGTGGAGATAAAACTATGCACTTTATCTGATCATAATGGAATGAAACTGGAAATCAATGATAAAAGAAGGAAGGAAAAATCCTACATCACATGGAAAATGAACAATGTATTACTGAATGATCAATGGGTTACAGAAGACATAATGGAGGAAATCAAAAAACTCTTACAGATAAATGAAAATACAGACACAACATATCAGAATCTATGGGACAAAATGAAAGCAGTTCTAAGAGGAAAATTCATTGCTTGGAGGTCATTCCTTAAAAAAAGGAAAAACCAACAAATAAATGAGCTCACACTTCATCTCAAAATCCTAGGAAAAAAGTGCAAAACAACAGCAAAAGAAGTAGAAGGCAAGAAATAATTAAAATCAGAGCTAAAATTAATGAAATCGAAACAAACAAAAAAAACAATTGAAAAACTTGACAAAACTAAAAGTTGGTTCTTTGAAAAAATAAATAAAATCAACAGACCCTTAACCATGCTAATGAAGAGAAGAAGAGAGAGAATGCAAATTACTAGCATACAGGATGAAAAAGGCAATATCACAACAGACACTTCAGAAATACAGAAGATAATCAGAAATTATTTTGAATCTTTATACTCCA
Organism: Ictidomys tridecemlineatus; assembly: GCF_052094955.1. Taxonomy (NCBI): domain Eukaryota; kingdom Metazoa; phylum Chordata; class Mammalia; order Rodentia; family Sciuridae; genus Ictidomys; species Ictidomys tridecemlineatus. The sequence goes on along the minus strand of NC_135494.1, from coordinate 6,217,594 downwards.
ATAAAATAGAAGATAGTGAAGGCATCAATAAATTTCTTAAGTCATATGATCTGCCCAGATTGAGTCAGGAGGATATAGACAACCTAAACAGACCAATATCAATTGAGGAAATAGAAGAAACCATCAAAAGACTACCAACTAAGAAAAGCCCAGGACCAGATGGGTATATAGCAGAGTTTTACAAAACCTTTAAAGATGAATGAATACCAATACTTTTCAAGCTATTTCAGGAAATAGAAAAAAGAGGGAGAACTTCCAAATTCATTCTATGAGGCCAACATCACCCTGATTCCGAAACCAGACAAACACACTTCAAAGAAAGAAAAAAAACCACAGACCAATATCTCTAAAGAACCTAGATGCAAAAATCCTCAATAAAATTCTGGCAAATCGGTTTCAAAAACATATCAAAAAAATTGTGCACCATGATCAAGTAGGATTCATCCCTGGGATGCAAGGCTGGTTCAATATACGGAAATAAATAAATGTTATTACCACATCAATAGACTTAAAAATAAGAACCATAGGATCATCTCCATAGATGCGGAAAAAGCATTTGACAAACTACAGCATCCCTTTATGTTCAAAACTCTAGAAAAACTAGGGATAACAGGAACATACCTCAACTTTGTAAAAGCAATCTATACTAAACCTCAGGCTAGCATGAGGTTTAGCATAGATTGAAGAAATGAAGAAAAATTGAAAGCATTCCCTCTAAAATCTGGAACAAGACAGGGATGCCCTCTCTCACCACTTCTGTTCAACATAGTTCTTGGAACACTGGCCGAGCAATTGGACAGAAGAAAGAAATTAAAGGCATAAAAATAGGAAAAGAAGAACTTAAATTATCAGTATTTGCAGATAACATGATTCTTCACCTAGGAGACCCAAAAGGGTCTACAAAGAAACTATTAGAGCTAATAAATGAAGTCAGCAAAGTGGCAGGATATAAGATCAACACGCATAAATCAAAGGCATTCCTGTATATCAGCAACAAATCTTCTGAAATGGAAATGAGGACAACCACTCCATTCACAATATCCTCAAAAAAAATAAAATACTTGGGAACCAACCTAACAAAAAGGTGAAAGACTTATACAATGAAAACTACAGAACCCTAAAGAGAGAAATAGAAGATCTTAGAAGATGGAAAAATAGACCCTGTTTATGGATAGGCAGAACTAACATCATCAAAATGGCGATATTACCAAAAGTTCTCTGTAGGTTTAATGCAATGCCAATCAAAATCCCAATGGCATTTCTTGTAGAAATAGATAAAGCAATCATGAAATTCATATAGAAAAATAAAAGACTCAGAATAGCAAAAACAATGCTAAGCAGAAAGTGTGAATCAGGTGGTATAGCGATATCAGACTTCAAACTATACTACAGAGCAATAGTAACAAAAACAGCATGGTACTGGTACCAAAACAGGCGGGTGGACCAATAGTACAGAATAGAGGACACAGAAACCAATCCACAAAACTACAACTATCTTATATTTGATAAAGGGGCTAAAAGCATGCAATGGAGGAAGGCCAGCATCTTCAACAAATGGTGCTGGGAAATCTGGAAATCTATATGCAACCAAATGAAACTGAATCCCTTTCTCTCGCCATGCACAAATGTTAACTCAAAATGAATCAAGGAGCTTGATATCAAATCAGAGACACAGCATCTCTAGAAGAAAAAGTTGGCTACGAGCTACATACTATGGGGTTGGGCTCCAAATTCCTAAATAGGACATCCCATAGCACAAGAGTTAATAACTAGACTCAACAAATGGGACTTATTCAAACTAAAAAGTTTTTTTTTTTCTCAGCAAAAGAAACAATAAGAGAGGTAAATAGGGAGCCTGGGAACAAATCTTTACTCCTCACACTTCAGATAGAGTCAAAGTACTTTTTTTTAACCAAAAAGACATGAGAAACGGAGTCAAAATGATGAAATAGAGAATGTTACTTTTCAAACTGCTCTGTGGCATTAGACCTCAAAAGTAGAAAAACAGCTTCTCTTTGTGGTTAGTTTTAAAAAAAAAAAAAAAAGGAAGGAAGGAAGCAATCCTACTTTTAAGGAATGCAAAATGGTGAGGCCAATTTGGAAAGCAGTATGGAGATTCCTGGGAAAGCTGGGAATGGATTCACCATTTGACCCAGCTATCGCCCTTCTCGGACCATTCACTGAGGACCTTAAAAGAGTGCACTATAGGGATACGGCCACATCAATGACTATAGTGGCACAATTCAAAATAGCTAGACTGTGGAACCAACCTAGATGCCCTTCAGTAGATGAATGGATAAAAAAAATGTGCATCTATACACAATGGAGTATTATGCAGCACTAAGAAAGATCATAGAATTTGCAGGGAAATGGATGGCATTAGAGCAGATTATGCTAAGTGAAGCTAGCCAAGCCCTAAAAAACAAATGCCAAATGTCTTCTTTGATATAAAGAGAGCAACTAAGAACAGAACAGGAGGGAAGAGCATGAGGAAAAGACTAACAGTACACAAAGACGAATGGGAGAGAGAAGGGAAAGCATATGGAAATGGTAGGAGACCTTCAATGATACACAAAATTATAAGAAGTTATGAGGGGCAAGGGGGAGGGAAAACAAGGGAGAGAATTGAACAACAGCAGATGAGGTAGAGAGGGAAGATGAGAGGGGAGGGGAGGGGAGGGGGGATAGTAGGGGATAGGAAAGGTAGCAGAATACAACAGTCACTAATATGCCGTTATGTAAAAATGTGAGTATGTAACAGATGTGATTCTGCAATCTGTATTTGGGGTAAAAATGGGAGTTAAAAACCTAATTGAGTCAAATGTATGAAAGATGATATATCATGAGCTCTGTAATGTTTTGAACAATCAATAAAAAAAAGAAAAAAAGGGATTCTGTATTTGGGATAGAGTCTCTGATAGGTTTATGACTGTGGTATGCTTGGTAGCTAGGAAGTTTCTATACTGTAGAAATGTTCTTCATGAGGAGGCTCTGTGTTAGAGTCTTATCAGCCTCAACCTTGATTTCAGGAACACAGATTTTGGGAATAAAAGAACTCTTTTGTTAGGCAACCACAATGTTTCACTGAGATTAAAACTGCCTATACAACAGTAACTTTGTACAACTTTATACAACAGTAACTTTATACAACTTCCTGAGAACTATACAAAACTCCTAACATTGCACATTGCAAATTAGTATGTAATTGAAGAAAAAGATGCTTGATGTTGCTAAGTATGTAACCTGCTAGTAATACAATGAATTATATGTATTCTTGATGCCAATGACCTAAAAAGTAACATATATAAATCAAGAAAGCAGTTCAGGAAAGCATAAAAAGCAAAAAGCAAAAGCAAAAAGCATTTGCTTTTGCCTCTGCACTTTGCTTCCATCTCTTTTGCTTTTCTTTACACATATTAAAAATGGAATTTAAAACTGGATTCTCAGAATATCCTCGGGACTCAGAAGACTGAATTAAATAAAATAAAATAAATAAAAGGAACAAGTAATTTCTAGCACATATGATTGCTGATATGTATACACGATGGGCAGGTCACAGAGAAAGACTAAGACAGCCTGCATTTTGTGTGGCCCCAAGTTTTGTCTTGAAGTAGAAAGGACAGTGATTGAGAACATTGATTAGCTGAACCAGTGGATTACTTCCATCTTGTTTAAATTAAAAGCCATAGAATGGCAGAGAATAATAATTACACCACAATAATTATATTGAATATAAATGACATAAACTCATCAATAAAAAAGACATAGACTGGTACATTGGGTTAAAAAAACAAAGCCCACCATAAGTTAATTGCAGTCCTATACTCCAACAATGAATCAGCAGAAAGAAAAATTAGAAAAAACATTCCACTAACAATAGTCTCAAAAAATATAAAATATTTAGAAGTTGTCTAATAAATGAGGTAAAACACTTTTACATTGAAAACTACAGATTACTAAAAAAGATATTCAAGAAGACCTTAGAAGTTGAAAATATCATCCATGTTCTTGGATAGGCAGAATTAATATTGTCAAAATGGTCATACTCTCAAAAGTGATATGTATATTCAATGCAATTCCTATTGAAATTCCAATAATATTATCATGTAAACAGAAAGGGCAATCATAACATTTATTTGGAAAAATAAGAGGCCCAGAATAGCCTTAGCAATTCTTAGCAAGAAAAATGAAGTAGGAGACAACACAGTACCATTCCTTACAAAACAGACATGAAGACCAATGGTACAGAATAGAAGACACAAAGAAAAAAAACATATAAATTTTCTGCCAGATAAAGCTGACATTAACATATAATGGTAAAGTAATAGCCTCTTCAACAAAAATTCATTGAAAAAACTGGAAATGTTTGCAGCAGAATGAAATTTAATCATGACCTCTCATCCTTCACAAGATTCAAGCCAAAATATTTCAAAAACCTAGTCATTAAACTCCTATATCTGCTAGAAGAAAATGTAGGCCAAACACTTCATCATGTCAGGTTAGAAATCAACTTTCTTAATAATATATCTAAAGTGCAAACATTGAAATCAAGAATCAACAAATAGGATGATATCATATTTAAAAGCTTCTTCACAGCAAAGAAAACAATTAAAAGCATGAAGAAGGAGCCTACAGAATGGAAGAAAATCTTTGCCATTTGCACTTTAGATAGATCATATTCCTCCAGGAAAAATACTCTCTCTCTCTCTCTCTCTCTCTCTCTCTCTCTCTCTCTCTCTCTCTCTCTCAATTTCTCTCTCTCTCTCTCTCAATTTCTCTCTCTCTCTCACTCTCTCTCAATTTCTCTCTCTCTCTCAATTTCTCTCTCTTTCAATTTCTCTCTCTCTCTCCCTCCCTCTCTCCCTCTCTCAATTTCTCTCTCTCTCCCTCTCTCAATTTCTCTCTCTCTCCCTCTCTCACTTTCTCTCTCTCTCCCTCCTGTTGAGAGCCACAGCCAAAGGGGCCCCAGCAAACTTCCAGTTGCCACAGCCAAAGGGGCCCCAGCAAACTTCCAGCTGCCGGCTGATGATCCAGCTGCCAGCAAACTTCCAGTTGCCGGCTGATGATTGGCTCACAGTGGCCCCAGCAACATCTAGCTGATTGGCTCCTCTGCGGTGATGTTCATTGGGCTGTTTCCCTGCCCTTCAGACTGCCAGCTGATGATTGGCTCACAGCGGCCCCAGCAACATCTAGCTGATTGGCTCCTCCATGGAGCTGCTCATTGGGTGACTTCTTTGGCTCTGCCCACGCTACCCAGCCAATCGGCCTCAAGAGCAGGAGGATTGTGGGAGGTTGAGAGGCTGGTGTGGGGGAGAGAGGCTTGTGGAAGCCGGTGGTGGCAGTTGGGCTCTGAGGGTTTTTCCCTGGAGCTGTTTTGTTTGGCGTTTGTAGTTCTAAAAATAAAGTTAGTTTCTTTTTGACAAGTGGCTCCTGATTTGTGCCAAGCCAGACATCGGCACCCTCCCTCTCTCCCTCTCTCAATTTCTCTTTCTCTCTCCCTCTCTCAATTTCTCTCTCTCCCTCTCTCAATTTCTCTCTCTCTCTCCCTCTCTCACTTTCTCTCTCTCCCTCCCTCTCTCCCTCTCTCAATTTCTCTTTCTCTCTCCCTCTCTCAATTTCTCTCTCTCTCCCTCTCTCAATTTCTCTCTCTCTCTCCCTCTCTCATTTTCTCTCTCTCTCTCCCTCCCTCTCTCCCTCTCTCAATTTCTCTTTCTCTCTCTCTCTCAATTTCTCTCTCTCTCCCTCTCTCAATTTCTCTCTCTCTCTCTCCACCTCTCTCAATTTCTCTCTCTCTCTCTCTCTCTCTCTCTCCTTAACATCAAATATAAAATTAATTTTATTTTAATTAATAATAGATAAAAGAATCTAACAAACACTTCACAAAATGTGAGTTGTCAACAAAAATATTTAAAAATCATCCAACATCTTTAGCAATTGAGAAGTTATGTTAAAACTAAACTGATGGGCTATGGCTGTGGCTCAGTAGTAGAGTGGTTGCCTAGCATGTGCAAGGCACTGGGTTCGATTCTCAGCACACATATAAATAAATTAAGCTCCATCAATAATTAATAAAAATATTTTTTCAAAAAATTACGCTGAGGGGCTGGAGATGTGGCCCAAGCAGTAGAACACTCACCTGGCATGCGTGCGGTCTTGGTTTGATCCTCAGCACCACATACAAACAAAGATGTTGTGTCTGCCAAATACTAAAAAATAAATATTAAAAAAAATACACTGATACTTTACCTCACACTGGTCAGAATAAAATAATCAAGGATATTAGTAGCACTAAATGTTATTAAGGATGTGGGGAAAGGGCATAATTATACATTGTTGATTGACTGCAAAATGCTAAAACCACTATAGAAATCAGTATGAAGATTACTCAGACAACTTATAATGGAAACACCATTTGATCCAGTTATCCACTTCTCAGTGTATGCCCAGAAACTTAAGCAGCATTCTATAGTGACACTGGCACATCAATGCTTATAACAGTTCAATAATCATTTGCTAGCCTATGGAACAATGTAGATACACTACAACAGATAAATAAAAGTGTGTGTGTGCATGTGTGTGTGTGTGTGTGTGTGTGCACATGTGTGTGTGTGAATGCATGTTTGTGTGTGTGTGTGCTCGTGTGTGTGTGTGTGTGTGTGTGTGTGTGTGTGTGTGTGTATATATATATATATATATATATATATGTGGAACAATACTCAACCATAAAAATACTTTATGATGTTTGCCATAAAGTAGATGAATCTGCATACTAAGTAAAAAATAGCCAATTCTAAAGTACCAAAGATCAAATTGTTCCAATATGCAACAGAATCAGAATCATTCTGGTGGATTGGGCTGGCAACAACAACAACAGCAATAAAAAAAAAAGAAAATAACTTTTTCAGAGTTCAGGAGATCTCTGCAGCCTCAAGAATTAAGCTCCCACACTGGAGAACACAGAGAGAAAGGGAGGCAAGAGGCAGGCTAGTGAGAGAGCACACCTGAAACTCCTGTATTTATTGATGTGAAGCCAATCACAGAATATTCCACCCCAATAAGGCAAAAGATTGGATTTTGGAGGGTGGAGTCTTGCTCAGTGATATCTTTTGATGAGCAGTTTAATGGACATCTTGGAAATTCACACCCACCTCAGGTACTGTGTGGGATCATAGGTAGAGTGAGACACACAATTTCCCACATACATCACACAGCCCAATCAAACAGCAATATCAGTTCAGTTCTCTCATATGCTCAAATGTGCATAGCTCATACACACACAACAAATGGATGGCTCATGGCATCAAATGTTGTTTCTGATAGATGAATGCTAAAACACAATGAGGCTGGAGAGGAAGAATAGAAGTGCAGTAGATTATAAAAGGTAGAATAAATTAAATGAAGAAAGAAAACAGTAAAGACAGTGCAATAAATAAGATTTAACTTTCCTATGTACATACTTGAGTACACCATAGTGAACCTCTACATCATGTACAACCACAGGACTAGGATCTTAAGTACCAAAATATATATGTACTTACTGTTTGTATAAATGTATCAAATTATACTCTACTGTCATGAATAACTAAAAAAATTGAAAACCTTTTAAATATATTTTTATTTATATATGACAGCAGAATGCATTATAATTCTTATTACATATATAGAGCACAATTTTTAATTCCTCTGCTTTTATAAAAGCATATTCACACAAAATTGTGTCTTCATACATGTACTTTGGATAGTAATTATTCTCACATTTCACCATCATTAATTACTCCATACCCTCTCCTTTCCCCTTAAACCCCTCTGCCCTATCTAGGGTTTGTCTACTCCCCCATGCTCCCACTCCCTGACCAACTATAGATCAGCCTCCTTATATCAAAGAGAACATTTGAAATTTGTTTTTTTTGGAATTGGCTAAATTCACTTAGCATTATTTTCTCTAACTTCATCCATTTACCTGCAGATGATTTTATTCTCTTTTATTGCTGAGTAATATTCCATTGTGTATATATGCCACATTTTTTTGTATCCACTCATCTTTTGAAGGGCATCTAAGTTGCTTCCACCATTTACCTATTGTGAATTTTGCTTCTATAAATATTATGTGGCTGTGCCCCTATAGTATGCTGTTCATAAGTCCTTTGGGTACAGACTGAGAAGAGGGACAGCTAGGCCAAATGGTGGTTTCATTCACAATTTTCCAAGAAATCTCCATACTGCTTTTCATATTGGCTGCACCAATTTTCAGTCCCACCAGCAGTGTATGAGTGTACCTTTTTAACCACATCCTCGCCCACACTTATTTTTGTTTGTATGCATAATAGCTGCCTTCTAAGTGATAAAATATCTTAGAGTAGTTTTGATTTGCATTTCTCTAATTGCTAGAGATGATGAACATTTTTATGTATTTGTTGATTGATTGTACATCATTTTCTGAGAAGTGTCTATTCAGGTTGTTGGCCCATTTATTAATTGGGTTTTTTGTTTTTTGTTTTTGTTTTTTTGTATTTGGCTCTTTGAGTTTTTTATATACCCTAGTTATCTGTCCTCTATCTAGTGTGAAAAGGGTAAATATTTGCTCCCAAGATGCAAGCTCTCTGTTCACCTCACAGATTATTTCTTTTGCTGGAAAGAAGCTTTTTAGTTTGAGTCCATCTCATTTATTGATTCTTGATTTTAATTCTAGTGCCACAGGCATTTTATTAAGGAAGTTGAGGCTTAATCCCACATGATGAAGAATAGGACCTACTTTTTCTTCTACTAGACACAGGGTCTTGGATTGTATTCCTAAGTTCTTCATTCACTTTTGAGTTGAGTTTTGTGCATGCTGAGAGATAGGGGTTTAATTTCATTTTGTTGCATATAGATTTCCAGTTTTCTAAGCACTATTTGTTGAATATGTTCTCATTTCGCCAATGCATGTTCTTGTCAACTTTCTCTAATTTAAGATAATTGTAATTTTGTGGATTAGTCTCTGTGCCCTCTATTCTGTACTATTGGTCTACCAGCCTGTTTTGGTGTCAATACCATGCTGTTTTTGTTGCTATTGCTCTGAAGTATAGTTTAAGGTAAGGTATAGTGATGCCACCTGCATCACTCTTCCTGCTATGATTGCTTTAGCTATTCAGAGTCTCTAATTTTTCAAATGAATTTCATGATTGCTTTTTCTATTTCGATGAGGGATGTCATTGTGATTTGGATTGGAATGGCATTAAATGTGCACAGTGATTTTGGTAATATGGTCATTTTGATAATATTAATTCTGCCTATCTAAGAGCAAGGTAGATCTTTCCATCTTCTAAGGTATTCTTTTATCTCTTTCTTCAGGATTCTATAATTTTCATTATATAGAACTTTCATCTTTTTTGTTAACTTGATTCCCAAGTATCTTTTTTTCTTTTAGTTTATTGTAAATGGGGTAGTTTTCTTCATTTCCTTCTCACAGGATTTGTCACTGATATACAGAAATGTTTTTGACATACAGATGTTGATTTTATATTCTGTTCTTTGATGAGTTCATTTGCTAGTTCCATAAGTTTTCTGGTGGAACTTTTTGGGTCTTCTAGGTATAGAATAATATCATCAGCAAATAGTGCTAATTTAAGTTCTTCTCTTTCTATACATATCCATTTAATTTCTTTTGTCTAATTGCTCTGGCCATTGTTTCAAGAACTATATTGAATAGAAGTGGTGAAAGAGGGATCATATGATTCTTATCTTTGAGTCTATTGATTTGATGAATTAATTACATTCATTGATTTCTGTATGTTGAACCAACCTTGCATTTCTGGAATGAATTCCACTTGATCATAGTGCATGATCTTTTTGATATGTTTTTGTATTGGATTTGCCAGATATTTTGAGAATTTTTACATCTATGTTTCCTGAGATACTGGTCTGAAGTTTTCTTTCTTTGATGTCTCTGCCAGGTTTTGAAATCAGAGTGATATTGGTGTCATAGAATGAGTTTGGAAGTGCTCTCTCTTTTTTCTACTTACTGAAATAAATTGAAGAGTATTGGTTTTAGTTCTTCTTTGTGGGTCTTGTTGAGTTTGGCTTTTTTTTTTTTGGTTGGTAGACATTTATGTCATCTGTTATTTTGTCACTTGAAATTGATCTGTTTAAATTGTGTATATAATCCTGATTCAATTTTGTTAAATTATGTGACTCTAGAAATGTGTTGAAGCCTTTGATATTTTCTATCTTATTGGAGTACAGGTTTTCAAAAGAATTTGTAATTATCTTCTGTATTTCTGTAGTATCTGTTGTAATATTTCCTTTTTCATCACGTACATTAGTGATTTGAGTTTTCTCTCTCCTTCTCTTTATTAGCATGACTAAGGGTCTGTCAATTTAATTTATTTTTTTCAAAGAACCAACTTTTTATTTCATCAATTTTTAAAATTGTTTCTTTGGTTTCAATTTCATTGATTTCAGCTCTGATTTTAATTATTTCCTGTCTTCTGCTATTTTTGGTGTTGGCTTGTTCTCCATTTTCTAGGGCTTTTAGATGTAGCATAAAGTCATTTATTTGTTGACTTTTTCTTATTTTAAGGAATGAAATCCATGCAATAAACTTCTTAGAACTGCTTTCACAGTGTCCCAGCAATTTTGATATGTTATATTTGTATTCTCATTCACTTCTAAAAACTTTCTAATCTCATCCTTGATGTTTTCTATAACCCATTGTTCATTCAGTATTAGTTTTCAGCTGTTGGAGATGATTTTATTTCTTATTTTATCATTGTCATTGATTTCTAATTTTATTCCATTATGATCTGATAGAATGCAGAATACTTTCTACTTTTTTATATCTGCTAAGAGTTGCCTTGTGGCATAGTATATGGTATATTTTAGGGAAGGATCAATATGCTGCTGAGAAAAAAGTATAGTCTCTCATTGAAGGTTGGAACATTCTTTATATGTCAGTTGTTTAATTTATTGATTGTATTTTTGAGTTATATAGGTTTTTGTTCAGCTTTTGTTTGGAGAATCTTTCAAGTGATGAAAAGAGGTGTGTTAAAGTCACCCAAAATTATTGTGTTGTGGTCTATTTTCCTCTTGAATTTGAAAAGAGTTTGTTTGATGAACATAGATGTTCCATTGTTGGAGCATATATATTTGTAATTGTTAAGTGTTGTTGATGTATGGTTCCCTTGAACAGTATGTAGTTTCCTTCTTTATCCTTTTGGATTGATTTTAGTTTTAAGTCTACTTTATTTGATATGAGGATGGAAACTCCTGCTTGCTTCTGTAGTCCATGTGAGTGATATGATTTTTCCCAACACTTCACCTTCAGTTTGTGAATGTCTTTTCCTATGAGATGAATCTCTAGGAGGCAGCATATTATTGGATTTTTTTGGAGGGGGGGCAGGAATCCAATCAGCTAGTCTATGCCCTTTGATTGGTGAGTTTAGGTCATTAACATTCAGAATTATTATTCAGACATTTTCTCAACCATTTTTGTTTATTTTTGGTATTCAATGTGACATGGTTTCTCTGATTAGATTTTCCTTTAGTGTAATCACTTCCTCTGCTGATTTTCACCACTGTTTTTCATCTCCTCTTCTTGGAATATTTTTCTGAGGATGTTCTGTAGTGCAGGCTTTCTTGTTGTGAATTATTTTAACTTTTATTTATCATGGAAGGTTTTATTTTATCATCAAATCTAAAACTTAGTTATGCAGGATATAAGATTTTTGGATGGCATCTATTTTCTTTCAGAGCTTGATATATGTTTTTCAATGACCTCCTAGCTTTGAGTGTCTAGATTGAAAAGTCTGCTGAGATATGAATTCGCCTTCCCCTATATGTGATCTGATTCCTCTCTCTTGTGGCTTTTAAGATTCTATCCTTATTTTATATGCCAAGAATTTTTATTATAATGTGCATTGGTGTAGATCTGTTGTAATATTGTATATTTGATGTCCGGTAAACATCTTTACTTGATTTTCCAATTTGCTCCTCATACTTGGGAAATTTTTCTAATATTATCTCATTGAAAAGAGTGTGCATTCCTTAGATTTAAAACTTTTTCGACTCCTGTATCCCAATAGCTCTTAGATTCAGTCCTTTGATGCTGTCCCATAATTCTTGGCTATGCTGTTAATGTTTTCTAACTTCTTCACTGTGTAGTCAACTTTATTTTCCAGATTGTGTACTTTGTCTTCATTATCTGATGTTCTTTCCTCCAAGTGATCTAGTCTATTGTTATGCTTTCTATTGAGTTTTTAAATTGATTTATTGTATGCTTCATTTCAAGGATTTCTGATTTTTTTTTTCAGGATCTCTATCTTTCTCTTGAAGTAATCTTTTGCTGCCTGTATTTGCTCTTTTAACTCATTGTTGAAGTGATCATTTTTTGCTTGTATTTGCTCATTTAGGTCATTCTTTAATTCACACATCATTTTAATTATGAACCCTGTTAACTCCTTCTCTGACATTTCATCAACTTTGCTGCCCATAGTTTCTGTTATTAGTGTCCTGGTTTGCTTGGGGCACTTTCCTTCCTTTTTTTAAAATTTTGTTTATTTGTTTTGTTGTTGTTTGTTTGGTTGGTTGGTTTTTGGTCTTTGTTGTTGTTTTTTAATGTTGTCTATGTCTTCCTTTCTTGCAGTGTGGATCTGTGATATTATAGATTCTTCCATATATTCTTGTAGAACCTATGTAGATTGTCTATACATCATCTTGATGTTGGACTTTCAGACCCTTCTGGGTCCCTCAATGGATACTACCGCATCCTGTGTCTGGAACCTGAGTAAGTTGGAGTGGGTGGGCCTGAGCTGCTGGACTTGATCTCCTGTGGTAGTCTGCTGGTAGGAAGGGGCAGTCTTGTGTCAAAGGCTAGGCTCTGGCAATGTCTGCCTCACTGAGGTAGGGGTGGATTGGGGCTACTGAAATCCTGAAACCCATGTGGGCTGTTGTGAGCCATCTGGACTTGATCTTGGCTTTTAGGGAATTGCACTGTTCAGAAGGGTCATTCCTGCACCAGTGGACCCAGCCCACTATGCCACAGTCTGGCTGGGCACAATTCACTAGCCCCTTGTCAAGCAGAAAAGAACTTTATTTTTAGAATGCACACCCCACCGCAGGAACTCTCCAGGAATTCCCTCAGAGCCCAACTGCCACCACCGGCTCCTCCAGCAAGCCTCTCAACTGGCACTCTTCCCGCTCTTGAGGCCAATTGGCTGGGTCGCATGGGCAGAGCCAAAAGAATCCCCCAATGAGCATCTCTGTGGTCTGAAAGGGCAGGGAAAGAGTCTAATGAGAATCATTGCAGAGGAGCCAATCAGCTGGAAGTTTGCTGGGGCTGCTTTGGCTGTGGCTCTCAACACCACTGTGCATCTGGGTCCTGCAGAGGGGAGTGTGGGTGGATCTGGGCCAATGGGCTTGACCTCCCACAGTAGTCTGCTGGTAGGAAGGGGTGGTCCTTGAAAATCTCTTTTTTAAACCTTTTTAATTTTTTTTTTTGTTTTAATTAGTAATACATGGCAGTAGAATGCATCTATGTACTTTGACATATCATACATCGATGGGATTCAATTTCTCATTTTTCTGAGTATTTCAGAAAAATGTCTCAGAATCATATTGTTCAGGCAGTCACATGTATACATACAGTAATAATGTCTGTTTCATCCTACTATCTTTCATATCCCCACATTTCTTCCCCTGCCCTCTCATCACTTTCCTCTATCTAATCTAAGATAAAGCTACTCTTCCCTAGTGCCCCCCTCATTTAGCATTTGCATATTAGAGAAAACATTTAACCTTTTCTTTTGTGGGATTGGCTTATTTTGCTTTGCATAATATTCTACAATTTCATATATTTTCTGGAAAATACCATGATTTAATTCTTCTTTAAAGCTGAATAATATTCCATTGAGTATATAGAACACATTTTCTTCATCCATTATCTATTTAAGGACACCTGGGTTGGCTCCTGTGTAAATAAGTGCAAGCACTACTGCATACATGACATATGTAAGGTTGTCTGAGTCACAAATCATCCCTAGTGCTACAAATGTGAGTGGCAAACCACTTACCCCATAGGCACAGTCTGTGTGTGAGGTCATGTGTTGCAGTGCTGGTGCTTGCTTCAAGGCCCACTCCTTGATTGATTGCTGCAAGGACAGTTAGCAAGGCATTGTATTGGTGGCTGCCTATAATTTGCTTAGCTACTGCTTGAGGGTATATACATGGTAACTGCACAATAAAATTAGACTTACTTCCAGCTTGATCTCCAGAGGTCTTGATTAGAGACCCTGCAGCCACATTCTCTTCTACCCTATTTGTGGACCTGCTTGCTGGATGAGGGAGAGCCCAGGTGGGTTCCATAGTTTAGCTATTATGAATTGAATTGTTATAAACTTTGACTTAACTTCATTAGTGTAGTATGCTAATTTTAATCTTTGGGGTATAAACCAAGGCATGGGATAGCTGGGTCAAATGGTAGTTCCACTCCAAATTTTCTGAGTAATATTCATACTGCTTTTCATAGTGGTTGTACCAACTTGCAGTTCCACTTGAAGTATGAGTGAAGTATTATTTTCAAATACAAAACACCAACTTGGAAACATTTCAATTATAACTACTACAGACCTGAAATGGAATCTTTCCTAGTAGGGTCAAACATTAGATTTGGTCACAAAGTCAAAACTTGAAGTCATAGCAAATTAAATCACACAGTACATGAGACTATAATTAACTTGTCTATTTTGTTTAAAAGAAGAAAAATGAACAGAATTTTCATGGTTTAATAATATTCTTCTTCCAAAATCCATGTCAAATTTTTTTTCCTGTTGTGTATGTTAGAAAATAAGGTCTTAAAGTTTGATTTAGATCACTAGTAAAGATTAATACTTTTCCTAAGAGGTGGTTTAGCTTTCGTGAAAATGAATTCCTAAATCTTAAAACAGACCTGCACCCTTAGATTATCTCTCACTTTAAATTTCTCCACCCTTCTTCCATTCCCTAATCAGAAAATAGAAAATATATGGACTACTAAAATAATCTTACATTCAGATAAGATAATAGATAATGGCTCTATAACACTTTTCAGTAACATAATAAAATTTTTAACTCTGAGGAATCAGGTGGACATCCACAAATGGGAGGCATAAAGACACCAAATATCAAAAAAGAAAAAGGAACCTCTACATTATACATGACCAAAATTTAACATAAAGACCTGAAGAGAAAAATATCAGGTCAAAATTAGAGGCAAACAAATACAAATAACTTCTAATTTTTTAGTATAGACTTTAAATTTCAGGACATTTTAGAACTAAATAACCCTAACCCTGAAAGAAAATAATTGCTTGCTAAAATTACTGTCTTGACTCTTCCAATAAAAGATAAAACAGACAAAGTAGATTAAAATCCAAATCCCTGTGTAAGCTAATCTAAAAATGTGTGAGGAAGGAGGCATTAAAATAAAAGGAAGAAAAAGAGAAGAGACAGAAAAAGAAAGAATTATTGGTATAAATCTGATTGAACTTTTGTATGTACATGAAAGGATATGGAATTATAAGGCCCAGAAATACATGTATCCACAAAACACAATTTAAAAAAAAAAAGCAAACTGAAAGTTGATTTAATGAGGAATGAGGGAAGTGGAGAAAGATAAGTGAAACAAAAGTGGGGGAAGTGAGAGACTGAATCTGAATGGGTTGTGTTTCATATTTTTTTAAACTATGTCAGGATGCATTCTAGTGTTGTACATAACTGTCCATGGACATAGCTGTCCATGATCTGTGTGTGGACTATGTTGTGCATAGTAGCCTAATAAGGGCACTGGGAACCTTTCATAGCACCCTCACAGGAATTGATGCCTGATATAGGTAAACTTTTGCCTCTAGCTCTGCCAGGAGTCCCACATGGCACATTAAATGGATGTGATCTGTCAAGATGTCACTCAACTTACTGATTGCAAGACACCACAAAGCAAAATTGCTCTTGAAATCTTTTGTATGCCTTTGATGTCCCCTAATAAAAATATAGCAAGCAAGGGCTCCATTTTTCCAAAGATATAGAACCTCAATTAATATGATTGACTTGCCAATCTGGCCTCTGCTTTTGAAAATATTTTCTTTGTCCTATGGTTCTTTTATCATTCTATTTTTCTTTGTATTATTTTGCAGTCAGCCCATTCCACCAAGGGGAATCTCATTTTCATTGCCTCAATGAGTGAGACATAACTCAAAAAATATGTAAAAATCTATACAATATTTGCAAAAGACTCATTGCATAGACAAAGATATCCACTAATTGAAAGTAAAATAATAAAAAGAATGTTTCATACAAGTGGATTTTTGATAACAAGAAGTATATCTATTTTCAAACCTACAAAAGAAAATTTTAATCAGAAGAGAAAAAAATTCCTTAATTCTGGTAAAAATATGACTACAACAAGATGATATACCAATTGTAAAACTGTGTGACCCAAAAGTTTATGTGCCTAATTATAGTAAGAAAAACACAACACAACAGTAAGACCCACTACAATAACACCAGATTATTTCAATACATCATTCAAATCAATTGATATGTCCTTAAGACATAAAATTGATAAAGGCTCAAAAATACTTACAGTATTTTTATATCTATAAAAATACTGTAAGTAAACTGAACATTAAAAAAATGTATAGAATATTTTATCCAATGACAATTCAGTTAGCTTTTGTCTTACTGCTCTTTAAACCTATTGCATGGGAGAAAATATTTTAGGTTACAAAGCAGGTCTTAGTATATACAAAATAAATAGATATTATTATTTCACTTATTATACCAAAACTGAATAAAAATATAAACCAACCCAGATAAATTAAATAAACATATAAACACAGAGAGGTGGAAAAATGCACTTTTAAATAAGAAATGAATCATAGAGGAAATGAGGAGAGAAATTCAAAATTTTGGAGTATCAAATAAGAATACTAATAAAACACACCAAAATCACTGGCAAATTATGAAGGCAATTAGTCAGAAAAAACCTTAGGACATTAAATTTCTATATTTTAAAAGAAAATAAAGATCCTAAATAATGAATCTATTGTTATATTATAAGATCCTAGAAAAATAGTAACCAACTATTTTCAAAACAAGTAGAAGATAGTAAATGATTAATCAGAGTCAAAATTAATAGTATTTTTGAAATACACAATATTGTAGCAAATATTTGTTACATTAAAATGGTAAACAAGACTTATAAACCCATAGCCAAACAAACTAAAGAAAAAGAGATAACCCAAATAAAACAGGTAAAAATGAGATATTTACAAGAAATATTTCTGCAATTCAGGATTTTACAGTAATTATTTTGAAAACATATTCCACTACATTGGAAAATCTAAAAAATACTGAAACATCTATGGGAATATAGCAATTAGCAAAATTTTAACCAATAGAATGTATAAAACATAAACTTACCAAAATTAAACAAAATTGAAGAAAGTATTTAAAATCTGTTCATCAAGACAACCCTGGGAACTGATGAATTCTCTACTGCAGTCTACTCAAATATTTAAAAATTAATGATAGAGGAGATCCAAGATGGTGGACCAAAGGGAGACGGCATTCTTTATGGCTCTATGATCTGACTCAAGTTGTGAGAATACTGCTTCTCTGTAAGTAAAATTTCTGCTCCTGTGTAGGAATGACAGTCACTGTACCCTTCCAGGGCTCCAGGCCTCAGCACCAGAATAGGTCTTCCAACTACTTACTTATACAGGACTATCGGGTACCTGAGCAGCCACCATCAACACCCACAAAGAACTTTCAGCCACCCTCCAATAAGTAACCAATGCCACTCCCACACAGGACACCCAGCAGCTTTCTACATGCAGAACTCCACATGAGCCCCCATCTACCAATGTGGGGTTCCCCCCAGTTGCCACCATCTTGGGATAATGCAGCAGTGCAGATAATCCCCTATGTGCTGTGGCCTGCCTGCACCCAAGAACTTCACACAGGTTCTGAAGTCAACAGACAACCACATACTGCATGAGCTTGTCTTTGAAATCATTCTCCAAGGCCATTGCTTGGCTCCCCCGATCCAAGACCCAACAGCCCACCACTGAAAGCAGGTGCCTCCCTCTTGGACCACCTTCATCACCATCTTCATTTGGGGTCAACTCCCAGTTTTGAAACTCTGGCTGGGCAAATACCCAGTTTCTAACTTTTCACTCTCCACAACAGGCATTACTCAAACACATTGAGACCCTGGTTAAATTCACCTTCTGAGGGCAGAAACAGCAGCTAACAACAGATGATCCCACCTATTGGATGAAAAATAAAGAAGGAAAGATATAAATTTCCAATGAGAATAATCCTTTTCCTTCCTTCAAGATTTTTTTCTCTCTCTCCATCTATATTTTTCCACCCTCACATCTCCAACATACATAAAGCCAAGTACTTTGCAAGAATTAGGATTTTGAGAACTGGGATGTCTGAATAGCATATTACACCTGTTCATTTTTAATCCACAAATTTCTGCTATTCTAACTTTTAAATTTTTTCTCAATATATATGTGTGTTTGTTTTATCTACTCTACTGACTTCTCACTTACTTCTCTACTCAAGATTATTTCCTCTCCCTTCTCCTGCTACTAATCTCCTCTTTAGATATCTTTTGACACTCCTAAGATATAAAAATTCTATATCCTCACCTCCTTCCTCCTCAGTATACCATCCTAATCCTCAACCCCAGTTTTTTGTCCACCATCAGTAACAGTAAATTCTTTTACAAACCTACTAAGTATACTGTAGATAATAATTCAATTCATTATTTCTGTACATTGAAAATAAGCTGTAAATATCTTAACAGTGAACATATGTTTTTAGGGTGTATGCTGTTTATATTGGAATTTGATAATACTGTTTTTCATCTCAAGAGAAAGGTATTGGATCCTTTCAGGGGCACTATAAGCCTCTAGGATAAATGGTAATGCCTCAGATCCACAGTGCAAGAAAGAAAGACACACAAGCAATATAAAAAGACAAGAGAAAAAAAAGAACCCCAAACATCAAGATACACATTTTTAGAATCCATGACAAGCACAGCAGAAGAAATAACAGAGAAGGAATTCAGAATGTACATGATTAAAATGTTATAAAGAGAAAATACAAGCAGGAAAATATCATTTTGACAAAGAGCTACATAAACAAATTCAGGGAGCAAATGAGTACTTCAGTAGGGAGATGGAGGTTCTTAACAAAATAGAAATCCTTGAAACAAAAGAAGCAATAAACCAAATTAAAAGCTCAACTTAAAAACATCAACAATAGATTAGACTACTTAGAAAACAGGACTTCAGATAATGAAGACAAAATATATGATCTTGAAAAAATGTAAATAACCCAGTAAACATGGTAAAAAAAAACTATGAGCAGAACATTAAAAAATATAGGATAACATAAAAAGACAAGAATTATTAGGATTGATGAGGGGATAGAGTTTCAAACTGTTGAGAGCCACAGCCAAAGGGCCCCAGCAAACTTCCAGCTGCTGGCTGATGATAGGCTCACAGCAGGCCCAGCAACAACTAGCTGATTGGCTCCTCTGCGGTGATGTTCATTGGACTGTTTCCCTGCCCTTCAGACTGCCAGCTGATGATTGGATCACAGCAGCCCCAGCAACATCTAGCAGATTGGCTCCTCTACGGCGATGTTCATTGGGCTGTTTTCTTGCCCTTCAGACTGCCAGCTGATGATTGGCTCACAGCAGCCCAGCAACATCTAGCTGATTGGCTCCTCCATGGAGCTGCTCATTGGTCTGTTTCCCTGTCCTTTCAGACCATGGAGCTGCTCATTGGGGGACTTCGTTGGTTCCACCCACATGTCCCAGCCAATCAGCCTCAAGAGCAGGAGGATTGTGGGAGGTGGGGAGGTTGGTGTGGGTGAGAGGCTTGTGGAAGCCTGTGGTGGCAGTTGGGCTCTGAGGGTTTTTTCCCTGAGGAGCTGTTTTGTTTGGCGTTTGTAGTTCTAAAAATAAAGTTAGTTTCTTTTGACAAGTGGCTCCTGAATTGTGCCCAACCAGACTGCAGCATTTGGTGGCTCTCACAAGGAGCAACTGAGGGTAAGTAAACTGCTCACCCCTGAGGGCAGGGTGAGAGGCTGGGTAGCCATTCTAAGTTTCTTCTTTTGTTTTGCTTCATTTTTGTTTTCAGTTGCCTGTCCCTGGAGATGAGTGAGACGGAAGAAAAACCACTCACATTTGAGGAAAAACTATTTGCATCTGAGAAACAGATAGGGAGAAAGGATGGATGCACATGTCAGGAGGATAGAAAGGCTATAATGAATTTTTGTTGTTCCATTTTTATTGGATTCTGTCTCAGTTTTGTTTGGCGTCATCTTGTTGGGTTGTATTATAGTAGAAATACGGGATCAGAAATTAGTAAAAAACAAACCGAAAGACTGTTAAGTAAATTATTAGAGGAAGGAGGCTTCCCAGTAAAATCAAGAGCAGTCAGGGCATACGTTGATATAATACAAAAATGTAGCCCATGGCTTTTTAAGGAGAAGTTGTGAGATATATCACAATGGAACCATCATGGTGAAGATTTAAAAAGAATAGAAAAGAACAACCCAGGGACTCTGCCAGTTGGCACATTGCCATTGTGAACGTTCGTATCTGGTTCGCTTAGTCCAAAGCCTTCAGTTCAGACAAAGGTAGAGGAAGGAGAAGACATATTGATTCAAGTAAAAGAGAAGGTCTCTCAAGTTAGTCAAAAAGAGGAAAAGATTCAAGTAAAAGAGAAGGTCTTTCGAGCTAGTGAGACAGAGGAAGGAAGTTTACAGCAGAAAAAGCCATCAGGGGAAAAGTTACAACAGGAGACTGTTAATAACACGTTTCTATCTGAGAGCGAAAGTGTCCAACCAACAGCACCACCTCTACAGGAGACTGCTACTAACAGCATTCTATCACTAGAGGGCATAGATGTCCAATCAACAGCACCACCTCCATATGCTAGGAGACTCCCAACCCCCGCAGTTGATAGTTGGGATCCTGAGACAGGATCTCAAGTATGCCCTGTATTTGAGGTAGGAAGGCAGCGAATTTACCAGGGTTTAAATTTCAAATCAGTGAAGGAGCTAAAAGAGGCTGTAACAACCTATGGTCCTCAAGCACCCTTCACTGTAAGCTTGGTCGAATCCATTACCAACTTAAACATGACGCCAGCAGATTGGGCTAATATTTGTAAAGCTATGCTAACTGGAGGACAATACCTATTATGGAAGGTTGCCAATGAGGAATTTTGCAAGGAGACATTGCAATGGAGATTTCACCTGTAAAAAGTTATAAGGGCTTTACTATGTTATTGTTGTATGTATTATATTATGTGTGCACACTTGTGTTTTGTGTTATATGTTTGAATGTACATATGTCCATATATCATATATGATGAGCGCTCATGAAAAAATGGATCCAAATTTTTTTTTATTCACGTGATTTAAATGGTTTAATTTAAATTGGGTAAATAACTGTTAAGAATTGTTTTAATATGTCAACAAAAAAAGGAGGTTAACAAATCTATTTGTTTAATTTCACCTTTCCTTTTCATTATATTTAATAATTCTCTTCAAGATAATGTAAATTGTTAAGAAAATTGTTTTCTTTTAGTGCCTTCTGGAATGTTACACAATTTTTTCTTTAGCCATTATTGCCAGAATTCCTATCTTCATCCCAGTGCCAGTGAAGACAATGTAAATTTTTAAGAAAATTGTATTCTTTTAGTGCCTTCTGGAACGTTACATAATTTTTTCTTTAGCCATTATTGCCAGAATTCCTATCTTCATCCCAGTGCTAGTGAAGACAAAGATAAAACTAATCTACAGTTTCTGCAATAGCCATCACTGAACTGCTTGCAGAACTTGCCTAAACTATGTGTCACTTGTATGCATTGTGAACTGTCTGTTGGTGCAGCGACTTGTGGTAGTGTTGGGGTATTTTTGCTGATGATGTCATCAGGTGGTACAATTTTTCCAACAAGAGCCGTCAATTGGCTTGGTGTATCTTCCTCCCTTCTGCTTCTCATGACAAAGACCTCTCCACAGATGTGGCTGTATACTGGACCAGGTAAGATTCAATTACAATGGTACCAACCTAAGACAGGAGGCTGATGCCCTGAGGTCAGCTCATCCAAAGACAGGTAAGGACCATATGTAGTATTGGACAACCTAAGGCAGGCACGGTCCCTAAGCCACATGCTTGTTGTTTAAACAGAGTGGGGGAGATGTTGAGAGCCACAGCCAAAGGGGCCCCAGCAAACTTCCAGCTCCTGGCTGATGATTGGCTCACAGTGGCCCCAGCAACATCTAGCTGATTGGCTCCTCTGCAGTGATGTTCACTGGGCTGTTTCCCTGCCCTTCAGACTGCCAGCTGATGATTGGCTCACAGCGGCCCCAGCAACATCTAGCTGATTGGCTCCTCCACGGAGCTGCTCATTGGGCTGTTTCCCTGCCCTTTCAGACCACGGAGCTGCTCACTGGGGGACTTCTTTGGCTCCACCCAAGGAATGATCAATCTACTCAATGAAATAATATCAGAACATTTTCCAAACATGGAAATAAAATGTAAAACCAAATTCAAGAGGCTTTCAGGATGCAAAATGTTCAAAATTACAACATATTCATACCAAGGCACATTATAATGAAAATGGCTAATATATAGAATAAAAAGAGAATATTAAAAGCCATGAGAATAAGAAATCAGATTACATGTAGAGGAAAACCAGTTAGATTATGTGCAGATTTTTCAACCTAGATCCTGAAATCTAGAAGATCCTGTAAAAACATATATCAAGCTATAAAAAACAAAAAGATGGATGCCAACCAAAAAACGTATATTCAGCAAAATTAATCTTTATATTTGATAATGCAATAAAAAAATTCATGATAAACAAAAGTTAAAAGAATTTACAACTCAAAAACCTACACTACAGAACATCCTCAACAAAATATTTCATGAAGAGAAATTGTAAAACAATAATGAAAATCAGCAAAGTAAAGTATTATTACACTAAAGGAAAAACTAATTAAAGGAGAAACCAGGTTAAGTTAAATACCCCCAAAAAAGTCTGGGAATACAAATAATTTCTCAATAGTAATCCTGAATGCTAATCCACTAAACTCAGCAATCAAAAGACAGATTGGTAAGTTGAATTATTAAAAAGATCCAACAATATGCTGTCTTCAAGAGACTCATCTCATAGAAAAAGACATCCATAGACTGAAGGTGAAAGGTTGGGAAAAATGAACTGCAAAAGAAAGCACAGGTTTTCATTCTCATATTATTAAACAAAATAGACTTCAAGCCAAAGTTAAACAAAAGATATACAAAAGAACATTTTATACTGCTTAAGAAAACCATCCATCAACAAGACAAAACAATAATGAGTTTATATGCCCCAAATAATGGAGCATCTACATTCATCAAACAAAAACTTTTTAAGTTCAAGAGTCAAATAGACAACAATACAACAATTCTGGGTGACTTTTACACACTTCTGGATAGATCATCCAAATAAAAGGTAAATAAAGAAACTATGAAACTCAGTAATATAATCAATAACTTAGACTTAACTGACATGTAGAATATTTGATCCTTTAGTGTATGAATACACTTTCTTCTCAGCAGCACATGGATCCTTTTCTAAAACAGACCCTATGTTATTCCACAAAACGACTCGTAGCAAATATGAAAAAGTAGAGAAACTACACTGCATTATTAAATCAGTAATAATGAAATAAAATTAAACATCAATGTTAAATTTTTTTAAATGCTACTCCAACACCTGGAGACTAAATAATATGCTACTAAATGAACAATGGGTTGCAAAAAAATCAATGAGGATATTACAAAATTCTTAGAGGTGATTGAGAACACAGGTACAGTGAATCAAAATCTCTGAGACACTCTGAAAACAGCACTAAGAGGAAAGTTCATTAAATGTAGTTCATGTCTTAAAAGAAGAAAAAGTCAAAAAATAAATGACTTACCATTATATCTTAAAGCTCTATTTTAAAAAAGAAGAACAAACCTATATCAAAGCAGAAGACCAGAAATAATTAAAATCAGAGCTGAAATCAGTGAAATTTAACAAAAGAAACAATTGAAAATGTTGAGAAAACAAAAATTGGTTCTTAGAAAAAAATAAATAAAATTGACATATCCTTAGACTTGCTAACAGAAAGAAGCAGAAAATTCAATTTACTAACATACATGATGAAAAAGGAAGTATCACCACAGACACTACAGAAATATAGAAGATAATTAGAATTTATTTTGAAAATTTGTACTCTAAGAAATAAAAAATATTCAAAGCATTGACAGATTTTAGAGTCATATGATTTCCTCAAATTTAATCATTTTGACAAACACAATTTTAACAGATCAATTTCAAGTGACAAAATAAAAGATGCCATCAGAAGCCTATCAACGAAGAATAAGCCCAGGACCAGATAGATACACAGCTGGTTTTGACAAGACATTTATGAAAGAATTAATATCAATACTCTTCAATTTATTTTAGGAAATAGAAAAAGAGGGAGTACTTCCAACTCATTCTTCGAGGCAAATACCACCCTGTGTCTAAAATCAGGCAAAGACATATCAAATAAGGAAAATGTCAGACCAATATCTCTAATAAACATAGATGTAAAAATTCTCAACAAAATTTTGGCAAATGAAAATATAAAAACATATCAAAAAGATTCTTCACCATGATCAAGTGCGGTTTATCCCAGTGATGCAAGGTTGGTTCAACATATGGAAATCAAGAAATGTAATTAATTCATCACATCAGTAGGCTGAAAGATAAGAATCAGATGATTACGTCAATAGATGAAGAAAAAGTATTCAACAAAATACAGCACCATTTCATGTTCAAAACATTAGAAAAACTAGAGATAACAGAAACATATTTCAATATTGTAAAAATTATCTATGCTAAGCCCCAGGCAAACATCCTTCTAAATGAAAACAAATTGAAAGCATTTCTAATACAAACTGAAACAAGACAGAAATGCCCCTTTCATGACTTCTATTTAACATAGTTCTTAAAACACTGGCCAAACAATTAGATAGATGAATTAAATTAATAGGATACAGATAGGAAAAGAAAAGTTCAAATTATCTTTATTTGTCAACGGTATGATTCAAAACCTAGAAGATAACAAAAAGACACCAGAAAACTTCTAGAACTAGTAAATGAATTCAGAAAACTATCCGAATACAAAACACCCATAAATCAAAGGAATTTCTGTGTATCAGTGAAAAATCCCCTAAAAGGGAAATGAGAAAAACTACCTCATTTACAATAGTCTCCAAAAAAAGTAAAATACTTGAGAATCAATTTAATGAGATAAGTGAAAAACCTCTACAATGAAAATTACAGAATGTTTAATAAAAAAATTGAAGAAGACATTAGAAGATAAAAAGATCTCCCTTGTTCTTGGATAGGCAGAACTAATACTGTCAAAATGACCATACTACTAAAAACATGCAGATTTAAGGCAATCCAATTAAAATTCCAATGACATTCCTCATAGAAATAGAAAAAAAAGCAATAAGAAAATACATTTAGAAAAATAAGAGACCCAAAGTAACTAAAGCAATCATTACCAAGAAGAATGAAGCAGGTGGCATCACTGTACCAGATCTTTAACTATACTACAGAGCAATAGTAACAAACAACATGGTATTGGCACCAAAATAGATATGTAGACCAATTGTACAGAATAGAGAAAACAGAGACTAACTCACTTAATTACAGTTATCTTATATTATACAAAGGCATCAAAAACATACATTGGAGAAAATTTAGCCTCTTCAACAAATGGTGCTAGGAAAACTGGAAATCCATATGCAACAAAATGGAATTGAACCCCTGACTCTCACCATGCACAAAACTCAACTCAAAGTGAATCAAGGACCTAGGAATTAAACCAGATACTCTACATCTAATAGAAGAAAAAATAGGCCCAAATATCTATCATATCATATTAGGCTCCTATTTCCTTAACAAGACTCCTACAGTGTAAGAATTAATAAATGGGATGTATTCAAATTTAAAAACTTCTTCTCAGGAAAATAAATAATCAGTGAAGTGAATAAAGAAGCAAATTTTTATCACTTGCACATCAGATAGAGCACTAATCTCTGGGGGTATATAAGAAACTCAAAAAGCTAAATACAAAAAAAAATCAAATAACTCAATCAATAAATGGGCCAAGGACCTTAACAGATACTTCTCGGAAGAGGATATACAATCAATCAACAAATATATGAAAAAATATTTATCATTGCTAGCAATTAGAGAAATACAAATCAAAACTATTCTAAGATTTCATCTTACTCCAGTCAGAATGATGGCTATCATGAAGACAAAAAATAAGTATTGCTGAGGATGAGGGGGAAAAGGTATATTCATACATTGCTGATGGGACTGCAAAATGGGGCAGCTATATAAAAAGCAGTATCAAAATTCCTTGGAAAACTGGGAATGGAACTACATTTTGACCCAGCTATCCCACTCCTTGGTCTATACCCAAAGGGCTTAAAAATAGCATACTACAGGGATACAGCCACATCAATGTTTATAGCAGCACAATTCACAATATATAAACTGTGGAACCAACCTAGATGACTTTCATTAGATGAATGGATAAAGAAAATGTAGGTATATACACAATGCTAGTTTTCACTATTATTTTTCATCTTCAGGGGATATTTTGTTTAGAATGTTCTGTAGTGTAGACTTTCTAGTTGTAAATTCTTTTCATTTTTATTTGTCATGGAAGATTTTAATTTCATCTTAAAATCTGAAACAATTGTGCTGAATATAAAATTCATCCTTTTTTCATAATTTGATACATTTTATTCTAAGATTTCTGGGCTTTAACATCTGCATTGAGAAAACAATTGAGATCCAAATTGCTTTCCACCTATATGTAATTTGATTTTTTTCCTCACCCATGATCTTTAAGATTTTATCTTTATTCTGTGTGTTAGTCATTCTCATTATAATGTCTCTTGGTGTGAGTCTGCTGTACATTTGGATCCTGTAAGCCTCTTATATTTGATATCCCATTTAATTCTTTAGATTTGTGAAAATTTCTGCTATTATATCTCTGAAAAGACTGTGCATTCCTTTGGTTTGTATCTCTGCTCCTTCATCTAATGTGAAAACTCTTAAATTTTGTCATTTAATGTTATCTCATAATTCATAGGTATTCTATTCATGGTTTCTTACCATGAATTTCAAGATTATATATTTTGTCTTCAGTGTCTTCCAAATAGTCTAGTCTGTTGATGATGCTTTCTATTTGAATGTATAATTTGGTTTGCTAATTTCTTCATTTTGAGAATTTCTGCTTATTTCACAATATCTAAATTTTTATTGAAGTGATCTTATACTTCTTGTATTTTTTCTTTGATTTTACTTCTTATGCTATTTTTTACATCACAGATCAGTTGAACAATTTATAATCTGAACTCCTTGTTGGACATTTCTTCTACTGTGTTATCAGTGGCTTCTGTTGTTGAAGCATCTTGGTTTGCTTGGTTATTCTCTTGTTTTTTCATGTTGTTTGTTTATTTTCCAATCTAGAATATGAATCTAAGGCAAGACAAATTCTATATTCAAGGCCTAAAGTGTCCCTGATGGTTTCCATTACCTCAATTTTAATGGTGGGACCAATATCAACATGTAAATAAATATCATGAAGACGATAGAAGTCAATAATTTCTAACCAGGAGGTGAAAAAGCTGAAAATTGTCTCCATAACTAGGCAAGAGAATACAAGAGCTTTTTTGGTAATGTAAATCTGTAACATTGCCAAAGTTATTAGAAATGTAAACTAACACATAATATTAATATCACAGATGTCTATCTATAAGATATGTTCTGATTAATTTTGACATAAATATAAATACAGAGAATCTAACTTACTCTAATATAGTTCCCAATACTTTTCTTTTCTTGTCCCTTTCCTGTCCCTGTTTATTTCTATTTACTCTATTGATCTTTTTGTTATTTACTTATTTTTTAAAAAAGCATCTTATGGATATATGTAAGAGTGAGAGTTTTTTACTCATTTATTAATAATTGGATTTTGATGTTAAGTTTTTTGAGTATTTATATATTTTGGAACAGAATGGTACTAGGAAACAAAATTTACCATATCATATTATGTATAATCCACCAATAAATTTTTTTAGATAAAAGTTTTAAATATATTCATATGTACACTTACATCCATCAATATAAGTACACTGAATTGAAAACTGAAAATCTATTAGGAAACTTAATAATGGAATTAATATCCTGAAGAATATGTGGCAAAAATTTTCTTCATTCTGAAGGCTCTCTTTCCATGCTCTTAATTTTTACCTATGCTGTGGGGAAACTCTTAAATATAAAGCTGTATTATTTATTGATTTGCACTTCCCAACTTTTGTTATGGTAGTCAATTTCTGTACCAACCTGTTGAAGTTGGGTCTAAATTTCTTCCAAGAAGATGAGGTTTGGTATTATTCCTAGCTGTTTGATTGATTTTGAGTTGACTTATTTGTAGGGTGATAGAGTTAAATTTTATTCTAGACATATAGATTTTCAGTTACCATTTATTCAAAAGATTTTTTTCAATGTATTTTTTGGAATATTTTTCTAGTATTTATGTGTAACAATATTTAGGTCGTCTGTCTCCACATCTTCTACTTTATTCATTGGTCTTTGTATCTATTTTGATCACCTCTGATTTTTATTTGCTTGCCTACTATTAGACTAATCATTTTTGAGCTCTGTGGTTTTAATTTTTTTCTGTTTAGAGTTTATGTAACTTCTGCAATGATTCCTTAATATTAAAGAATTATTTAGTTTGAAGTTATTTCAAATTTTTTTCTTTCTTCTATTATTCTGAAGTGTACCTTTTCTGTTTATAGAAATCTTGTTTGCATTTTCTGTTTTCTGATACAAAAATGGATATATTTTGATCAGTTTACTTATAAATGTAAACTAATTTTTTCTCCTGAGGCTTTACAAATTCTATTACCATTCTGTGTAGTTTACATTTTATTATAATATATTTTAAAGAGGGTTTTTTATCTTTTATATTTGGAGTTCTATGTAGCTTTCTATTACCAACAACATTAACTGTATCTCTGTTTCTTCCTAATTCCGTTAATTCTTGTTTAGCATATTAATGTCAAAGTATTGTACATTTAATTCTGATTGTTTTTTCTTCACTGCTGACTGTTTAAATTTATACACCTTATTATTGAGGGTGGAAATTCTGTCTTGAACTCCTCTATTGGAGAGATTTTCAACTGAAAAAAAAAAACAAACTTTTTTTAACCGAGTCTTTCCTTTTGGGAATTATGTTTTGTTCTCTTAAGAATATATCTTTTTAATTGAAATGCTTTCTACACTTACATTCTTCTGTCAGTGCATTCCTTAGGTCTTCTTATACCCTGAGAACTTTGGTAATTTTAACAGTCAACTTTTTGAATTTTTTTTTTTTGATGAGTGTCCTCCAGTTCAATGTATGTAATTTCAGCAATTGGAGGATTACAAATTTTTGGAGGTTTCTTGTTGATCTATTTTCTTAAATAATCTGAGTTTCTACATTTCCCCTTTTGTTTATTGGATATTTTCTTCATCTTTGATAACAAAAACATGTCTTTTTAAATTTTTTTCATGTATTTTAATTAGTTATATAGACAGTAGAAAAAGACTTTTCTTGATATGAGTCTAAACAATTATCTTTTGCATATGACACTAAAAGAACAGGCAAAAGGATATTATTTTAAGTATGCCACTTTTGAGCATATTTAAATTTTTACAGTAAATTCTGTGCTAAGAGTATGTTAGGTTCAACACATCTTAGTGTAATTAAAATACTAAATTCAGCAACTCCTATTACTCTAATCATACAGTTTCTGCTGGTGATAGTAGTAATTTAAGAATAAACCATATATCAACATATGCAGTAAAAAGGAGGTTAATCTTAGCTTCAACACATTTACTTAGCATAATCAAGGTGTTAATTTTATCTACCAGTACTACTTTAAAAGGAGACAGTAACCACTAGTGACTGTGGCAATTTATGAGCAAACCAGGCCTACTGGTACTTGCCCATAATCCAAATGACTCAGGGTTTTGAGTCAGAATTACAATTTCAAGGCTAGCCTTAGCAACTTTGTGGACCACCAGCAATTTTGTGAAATCCTATCTCAAAGTAAAAAAAGAAAAATGACTGGAACATAGTTCAGTGATGAAGCACCCTGAATTCAAGCCCATCACTTGGTGTCATAGTCAAAAGCTAATTGTTTAGACCCATATCAAGAATTGACTTTTTCTTCTGACTGTATAACTAATTAAATAAAAATTTCTCTAAAATACATGATTTTGTTATTAACTAGTATTTTCATCTCTTGTTCCTATCTTTTAATGGTGCTACATTGATTTTTAAATGTGGCATAAAATTGTCTAATTTCATTATTGAGCATGTGAATATAGATTTTTTTCATCAATAGTTTACTAAAAGACTCTTCTTTTTTCCTTGTGTATTCCATTTTCAAAAATAAAGTGATATAAAAATGTTTACTTCTCTACTTGCTCTTTGTAGTTTCTACTGGTCTGTGCATATGATTTTAGACTCATACCATGCATTTAATTTACATGAGCTTTATATATATATTGAAGTCAGACAATAGGATTTCTCTATCTTTAATATTTTCATGCAAGCTTGTGTTAGCTTTCCATGGCATATGTGGGTTCTTTAAGAACATTACTTTTTATTGGTGCTGGGGATTAAACCTAGGCCCTTGTGCAAGCTAGGAAAGCACTCTACCAACTGAGCTAGATCCCTGACCCAAAAGAATCAAACTTTTTTAAAAATTTTGTGAGAAATATCAATGAAATTTTTTAAAAACATAGTTTTGAATCTATAAATCACTGAGCAATATGGGCATTTAAAATATAAAATTTTCTGTTTCTAAACATGGGATATATTTTCATTTGTTTATATCTTTTAAAATTTAACTTAGGGGTGTTTTATAGTTTTCAGTGTTCACATCTTCCCATTGTTTGTTTAAATTCATTAATTAATTAAAATAGCTAGCTATTTTATAGTTTATTGATAGTTTATATCTGCAGCTGGGGACAATGCCTTTATTGTCCCAAGGCAAAACATAGACATGAAGGTTCTCCAAAACCAGCTAAAATGAGCTGGGAACCACTAAAATAGATTTAGGGAAGCCTGAAAAGACTGTCCATGGGCAGCATAAGGGTTGAAAAATTGGATACTCTTCCTTTGAGTAGAGTCCTGAGAAGACTCCTGAGATACAAACTCCCAGCAGAAAATGGCAACAGCCAGACAGGGATTTGTTGATCTAATCTAATATTTCTAGAGCAGTCACCACTCATCAAGGTCCCTGAGATCTGATTAGACTAAGACCCACCTGCTGGAACTCCATTTATATAATTCTGCAGTGGTCCTATCCAGAGAATGCATCAATCTTGTCTAACCAGACAAAACTCCCAGTTGACCATATTATCTTATACTGGTGAGAATGGAAACTGAGATTTTTTTGAACTCTAAATTGTAGCTTGGTGAGTAACATAAAAAGAGAAGCAGTTTAATAACCCTCATCCCTTGCCCTTGTGCACTCAGTACATAGAGCAAGAAGAAATGAAAAGAAATACAGGTGAACATAGACAATGACCAAATAATTTGATTATTTTGATAATCTCAGTGAAAATGATTCATTAACTTCTTACTAATTTTTTTCTTTTCATTTTGATTTTTTTCTGTGCTTTTTTCTCTGTTGATTTGTTTATGAATATATATAATTTTTAGCACTTTTTAAATGTATCAATTTTTCTCTTGCCTCTGGAGCTTATATGGTTTTAGCAGCATATTTAGTATTTTTTGTATTTTTTTCATTTGTATGTTTCTCTTTCTCTTTTATTATGCTAACTGACAAATTCTTTTTTTCAATTTCACTCTCTTCTCTTTTTCTTTTTCTTTTTTTTCTCCTCTTTTCTTTTAACTATTACATTGTATGTCTCCTCTGCATTCTCCCTACTCACTTTTTAAAATTATAAACTCATTTCTAATTCTAGTATATTTTCTTCTCTCCTCATTAACTTTATATTTACCATCTTTTAGCATGTATGGATTATATAACTCCTGGACCCATAATTAATGGTATTGCAATTATTACTGCCGTGGATGTCATAATTGATGATAAGTTTTTATGACAGATATATCTCATATATAAAAATATGGTTACATATTTTTAATGAAAGCAATTGCTGTCATTGCCATTTCTGATTCTTTTTTCTTTTTCTTTTTTTCTGACAATTAACATTGAACATATCATAGTAGAAACCAAGAATTTAGTTTAAACCTATGTATTGTTTGGCTGGGTTTTTACTATTATTGGTTTTCATTTATTCTGTGAGGTACTTGAACTACAGAAACACTACAAGTTCACAAGGTAGAAATTCTGCTAATAAACTAAAATCAAACAAAAGACAGCACACCTTGCTCTATGAATTAATGACATTCAATCTTCAGCTATATTTTAATACAAAGAATACAAGAGACAAAACTCCAAACTAATGACCAGGCTCAAGTACAAATGGCTAGGTTTTGTCTTCCATGTTTCATCTATATACATCTATTGCTAGAAGAGAAACACAGAAATAATGCAAAGTCTGTGGACACACCTATGAGGGGTATCTCAATTCATATCACTCTAGGTCACTGTACTAAGTAAATATTTTGCTGTTAAAAGGCACACAAATAAGAAAGGAAAAGAAATATCTTCCACCAGATCCAAAGAATCCTACATATGAATACAAGAAATATGGGGGGAAAGCAACCTAACACAAAACTTTGTAAAGGTCATAATTCATTATCAAATGATCCTAAAGTATTGAAGTAGACAAAATATAAGATAAGATATTTAAAAATATTATTAAAATGATCAATGAATTCAAAGGAAATACAAAAAAATAAGAAAGTCAGTACAGAATACAAATGAGAAATTACATCTATGTATAAATGAGATATCAAAGTACATAAATTCATTCTACTGAAATGTACAAATAATTAAAACAAATAAATTTTTTTAAAAGAATACAAATGAGAAAATTCAATAAGAAGATAGAAGTATAGCAAAAAAACAACAGATCTCTTGAAAATGAAAGACAGAATAAATTAAACACCATGTTCAGTTCAAAGTCTGTAATATAGTAGATCATACCAAAAATAACATCTCAGAGCTGGAAGATAAAGTGTTCAGGCTTGAAAATTCAGACCATATTAAACACAAAGTGACAATAATCAGAATATACAAGAACTTAGACAACATAAAGTGTCAAAATTAAAGAAAAAAATGGAATTGAGAAAGACTGTAATATAAAGACTTGTTGATTGCATAAATTCTTCAGGAAATTAATATTAAAAATTGCCCAAATGTCAGAATGACATGGACATCTAGAAACAGGACACATTTAAAACACAGGTAGATAAGACCAAAAAAAAACTCTCCCTGACACATTATGATTAAAATGCCTAACATTCAAAATAAAGATAGAATTTTAAAAGCTTCAAAAGAAAATATCAAGACACATTTAGAGGCAAGCTAATCAGAATAATTTCTAATATTTCAGCACAAATTCCACAAGTCAGGAGGACTTGTGACAACATGCTTCAACAAAGATTGCTATATCCAGCAAACCTATCATTTACAGTTGAGATTAAAAATAAATGCCTTCAAAGATAGTCAGAAACTAAAAGAAACCATGACCACTAAATGAATAGTACAGAACTTACTTTTTTAAAAATTCACAGAAAAAAATTTTAAAGAGTTGACCAGAGTTCACAAAAGAACAAATCACATTTGAAGAATAGCTAAATAAATTAGAAACAAGACCAAATTAAGCATGACAAATACGCCAAAATAGCAGGAATCAATAAACATCCCTCTATATAACATTGAAGGTAAATGTTATGAACTCTTCAATTAAAGAATGGATCAAAAAATAATATCCAACTATATGTTGTTTCCAAGAAATATAAGCAAAGAAAACTACAGACTAATCGAAAAAGATGGAAAAAAATAATCATGAAATGGAGATAGAAAACAAGAACTAATTATTATTATATCCAACAAAACAGATTTCACCCAAAACTAAGCAGAAGAGACAAAGATGGTAATTTCAAATTAGTAAAGGGAAAATCAAACAAGAATATATAATAATAATCATAAATATTGATATACCAAACGAGTGTAACTAATCACATGAAAGAGACAATTCAAATTGAAAGTCCAGATGGACGGACCCCCCATACAATAATATTGGATTATTCAATACACTTCCTCACAATTACATAGGCTATTCATACATAAAAGAAATAAAGATATTTTGAACCTAAAAAATATTATAAATCAAATGGACCCAACAGATCTCTAGGAAATATTTCATCCAATAGCAGCTTAAAACACTTTTTTTGCAGTGGCCCATGGAATTTTCTTCAAAATAGATTGTTTTAGACCACAAAGCAGTTCTTGGAAAATAAAAAAAATTGATATAATTTCTTGCATCTTTTTATATAATAATGGAATAAAATTAAAGATCAATACCAAGATACATTACAGAAACTATATAAGCACATGGATGCTTAATAAAAATATTTTGACTAAATAATGGGTCATAGAAGAAATCAAGAAAAAATTCTTAAAAATTTAGACAGCAAGGAGAACAGGTGTAAAACATAACATAACCACTTGGACAGTATGAAGGCAGATTAAAGAGTAAATTTTATAGCAATATGTTACTAACATTAAAAAATCAAGGAAAAAAAATAAAACAACCTAATGATGCATCTCAAGGCCCTAGGGGAAAAAAAGAACAAATTAATTCCAAAACCAGTAGAAGGAAGGAAATATGTATCATCAGGGTTCAGATCAATAAACTTCAAAATTAAAAAAATATATATATAAAAACCAATGAGACAAAGAGTTTGTTCTTTAAAAAGATAGCAATATGGATAAGGCCTTGGCCAAACTAAGAAAAAAAGGGGGGAGGGGGGTAAATTAAAATGAAAAGTCACTACAGATATCTCAGAAATACAGCACATAATTGGGGAATATTTTGAAAATTTATGCTCCAATAAGTTAAAAAACCTGAAAAATACATGCATTTCTAGACAAATGTGAGCTCCAAAACTAAATCAAAAGAACATATATAGCCCGTCCTGACCTGGCCGGTCCCTTCCGGTGCTGCCATCTGGGTGCCTTTGCGAGTTGGAGACTTTGGAGACATCTTTTGACTTCCTGGCCCCTATCCTGGCTGCCCTCCCCATCCCATCGCGGGGCGGGCTGCTGTTTCCGCCTCAGGATGCAGAATGTGATTAATACGGTGAAGGGAAAGACACTGGAAGTGGCTGAGTACCTGACCCTGGTCCTCAAGGAATCAAAATTTAAGGAAACAGATATGTAATCACCCCAGAAGAGTTTGTGGCAGCTAGAGATCACTTAGTCCACCGCTGTCCAACATGAAAATGGGCTACAGGGGAAGAATTGAAAGAATTGAAGAATTGAAACAGGCAAACAATTTTTGGTAACTAAAAATGTGTCATGCTATAAGTGCTGCAAACATATGGAATATTCTAATGAATTGGAAGTTATCATTGAATAAGATGATGGTAACGGAGGATGGGTAGATACATATCATAACACAGGTATTGCAGGAATAACTGAAGCGGTTAAGGAGATTACATTGGAAAACAAGAATAGTATAAAACTCCAAGATTGCTCAGTGCTTTGTGAAGAGGAAGAAGAGGAAGATGAAGGAGAAGCTGCAGACTTGGAAGAATAGGGAAAAATAGGGAGAGATGAGGCTACCCTAGACACAAGGGAAAATAGTAGAAGCTTGTAAAGCTAAAACTAATAATGGAGGTGAAGATGCTATTTTGCAAACCAGAACTTATGACCTGTACATCACTTAAGATAAATATTACAAGTCACCATGATTATGGTTGTTTGGCCACGATGAGCAATGGGAGCCTTTAACAGTTGAGCACCTGTATGAAGACATCAGTCAAGATCATGTGAAGAAAACAGTGACCACTGAAAATCACCCTCATCTCTCACCACCTCCTTTTGTTCTGTTTACCCATGCAAGGATGCTGAAGTGATGAAGAAAATCATTGAGACTGTTGCAGAAGGAGGGGGGAGAGCTTGTTGTTCATATGTATTTTCTGATTTTTTGAAATTTATACAATCTTTTATTCCAACAATATAGTACGACTGCATAAGACACTTCACAATGTAATGAAGAGAACATAGAATCTATTCCTAATTATTGGTTCTGATTTTTAAATAATTAACACATAGGTGTGACCATTGGCCATATTAACCAATATATACAATTTCTCTAATAAAAGGACTTATATGTTTATGCATTAAATAAAAAATATTTCACTACCAGCCTTACTTGTTTAAAAAAATGTGTGTAAAGAGGGAAACAAAAGAACATACATATATAGAATCATGTCATCATCAAGTAGTGATAGTTTGAGTTCTTCTTTACCTATTTGTAGTCTTTTAATTTCCTCCTTCTATCTAATTGCTCTAGCTAGAGTTTCAAGAATGATGTTGAATAGAAGTGGCAAAATAGGATATTAAACTATCATTATTTACTAATGATATGATTCCATATCTAGAAGATCCAAAAGATTCTACCAGAAAACTTCTCATATTAATAAATGAATTCAGCAAGGTAATAATATAAAATCAACACACATAAATCAGATGCATTCCTACACATCAGTAATGAATTCACTAAAGAGAAATTTTCATTCACAGTAGCCTCAAAAAAAAAAAAACCTGGAAACCAATCTAAAAGAAGAGGTAAAAGACCTCTTAAAAACTACCAAATACTAAAGAAAGAAATTGAAGAGAACTTCAGAAGATAGAAAATCTCTATCGCTCTTGGAGAGTCACAATTAATATTGTCAAAATGCCCATACCACTAAATGTGTTATATGGATTTAATGCAATTCCTATTAAAATTCAAATGGCATTTTTTGTAGAAATAGAAAAGGAAACCATGAAATTTTGAATGAAATGGAAAAAATAAGAGACCCAGATTAGCCAAAATAATTCACTTTTCCAAGTAAAGTGAAGTAAAAGTCATCATCATATCACACATTAAACTGGTTTACATAGTAACAAAAAACAGCATGGTATTGGCACCATAATAGACCAATGGCACAAAAGAGAAGACATAGAGAAAAACCCACATAAATACAGTTATCTCAATCTAGACACAGGTGCTAAAAAACATTCACTGGGGAAATGATAGCCAATTTTAAAGATGGTGCTGGCAAAACTGAAAATCCATATGTAGCAAAATGAAATTAAACTTCTATATTTTACCCTACAAATGAAGCAATATAAACTGTATCAAACTTAGGGACTAGAACAAGGACCCCTATGCCTATTAGAAGAAAAAGTAGAGCCAAATCTTCACCATGCTGGCCTTGAATCTAACATCCTTAGTAAGATCCCTAAAACACAAGAAGTAAAATCAAAAATCAACAAATGGGATGGGTTCAAATTAAAATTATTCATCTGAGCAAGGAAATTAATTAATAATGTGAGGAGTGAGAGCCTATAGATTGGGAGAAAATCATTATCACATCCACCTCTGATAAAGCATTAATCTCTAGGATATATTAAAGAAAAAACTCAAAAAATTTAACACCAAAAAATAAATAAATAACACAATCAATAAATGGGCTAAACAACTGAACAGACAGACACTTCAAGAAAGAGAAATACAATCAATCAACAAATACCCATGTTACCATTATGATGCCTGCCTATCCACAATTCACAATTTACAAAGTATGAAACCAGCCTAGGTGTCCATCATTGGATAAATAAAGAAAATGTGGTATATGTTCAAAATAAAGTTTCATTCAGCCATAAACAAAAATAAATTTGACATATGCAGAGAAATGGATGCATCTAGAGACCATAATATTAAGTAAAATATGTCAAACTCACAACATTAAGGGTCACATTTTCTCTTATATGTGGAAGCTGCAGAGTATGGGAAAGGAATGAATTGGTTGGGAGGACAGGGGTAAATGCTATAGAGTGATATTGTTCAAATTACATTGTCATATTGAGTCCATGTACAAATACATAGAACAAATTTCATCAATATATATAAAAATAATGCAACAACAAAAAATGAGAAAATAAAAATGGTAATAAATGAAATAAAATATTATTAATAAAAAGAAGACAGAATTCCAAGAATTGAACACATAGTCTGTAAACTTGAACATGCAATAAAAAGAAAAAAAGAAAAGGTTCCAAATAATAATGAGCATATTAAAATGTTCTGGGAATTTAAGACTCATGGTAATTAAAGAGGGATGTGTAATAAAAGTTAATTATGTTAATAAACTTCTCACTGAAATAATAATAAAACATTCGCCAAATTTGAAATGGTTTGAATATTTCAATACAGGAAGAAAAATGGTTCCCAAATAACTTCTCCATAACCACTTAATCAAAATATAAATCATTGAGAAGAGAAGTGAAATTTAAAAACCTCAAAAGAAAAATATTAAATGACATATAATGGTAAATCAGTTAGAAAAACTTCTGATTTATTAGAAGAAATTCTAAAATTCATGCTTTATTAATCCTTAAAAGAAAATAACTGATTTATAATTTATAATTAATTTATGTTAAAGAATTGGAGGAGAAACAGAAACCTCCCTCAAAAAAGCAAAATTAAAAGAATATATGTATATTAAGCAAACATTAGAGAAAATAATTATGAAATTCCATATATAGAAGAACAAAACAAATTTTATAGATTTCAGAAGTATCAAATTTACTAAAATAAACTAAAATAACACGATCAAAGTGAATAATAAAAACATCAAAATGGTAAGTAATCACAAACATCTGTTGTATAAACACATTTAGTAAATGTAAATAATCTCAACATTGCAATTAAAAGACACATTGCCAAAAACAGATGAATGGATAAAGACAATGTGGTAGATATACATAATAGAATTTTACTCAATGAGTTGAATTCTACCAGTTCACTAATGAAAAGATAATGCCAAAGTTTCTTAAATTGTTCCATAAAATACATATGGAATACTTCCTCATTAATTCTATGAAAAGAGTATTAACTTGATACCAAAATCAGAAAAGAAAAAAATAAGAAAGATACATAGATGTAGGAAAGGGAGAAAGAAACAGAAATACCTCTGATAAAGATTCATACAAAATCCCTCAATAGATTACTAGGAATTCACCTTCAAAAATACCATAAGAATATAGCATTTTACAATTAAGTCAGTTTTACTCCAGGTAAGGAAGTTTGGTTTAACATATCAAATAAATTATCTGATGCTTGACAAGATGTTTAATAATATGTTGATAAATTTACATGTTAAACAAATGGTACTAGAAGGCTTGATGTACAATGTAGATAATTAAATTATATTTTCATATGTCACTCTGAACAAAAGTCAACTCAAAATTAATCAAAGGCCTTTTTCTTCAAAAAGAAACTTTGCAACTTCCTAAAGAAAACAGAGCCATCACTCCAACTTTAACAAAGTCATTAACTTAGTTGACTCATGTATCTCATTTAAAAATAAGAATAAATTCATTGATTTTTATCCTCTTCTGAGAAGTCTCTCTGTTCAGGTCCTTAACTCATTTGTTTATTGGGTTATTTGTTTTTTGGGTTTATTTTATTATTATTTTTTTTGGTGTTTAGCTTTTTGAGTTCTTTATATACCTTAGAGATTAGTGCGCTGATGTGTAAAAATTTGCTCCCATGCTCATCATCTCTAGCAATCAGAGAAATGCAAATCAAAACTCTTAAAATATCCTCTCACAGTCAGAAGGGCAGCCACTATGAATAAAAACAACAATAAGTGTTGACAAGAATGTGGGGGAAAAGATACACTTACACATTGCTCTTGGGACTGCAAATTGATGCCCCCAATTTGGAAAGCAGTATGGAGATTCCTTGATAAACTGGGTATGAAACCACCATTTGACCCAGCTATTCCCCTCCTCAGACTACACCCAAAGGACTTAAAAACAGCATGCTACAGGGACATAGCCACATCAATGTTTATAGTAGCACAATTCACAATAGCTAAACTATAGAACCAACCTAGGTGCCCTTCAGTGGATGAATGAATTTTAAAAATGTGGCATATATACACAATGGAATGTTAATCAGCATTAAAAAATAATTTGCAGGTAAATGGATGGCAATGGAGAAGATAATGCTAAGTGAAGTGAGCCAAACCAAAAAAAAAAAAAAAACGAACAAACAAATGTTTTCTCTGATATAAGGAAATTGACTCATAGTGGGATTGGGAGAAAGAATGTAGGAAGTATAAATGAATTCTAGAGAGGAAAGAGGGGTGGGAGGGGAAGGGAGGAGAAAGGGATTAGCAAGGATGTTGGAATGTGATGGACATCATTACTGGGCTTCAACATAATTTATACACAAACAGGGATACAAAAATTATATAAATTGTAATGCAGAAAAAAAGAATAGCATTATCTTAGATGAGGTATAGTGAAGTGAAAGGAGGAGAAGGCAGGGGATTTGGAGATAAGAAAGATAGTAGAATGAAACAGACATTATTATTTTATGTATAGTATGTGACTATAGGATCAATGTGATTCTACAATACGTATACTCAGAAAAATGAGAAATTATATCCCACCTATATATGATATGTCAAAGTATATAAGTGCATTCGACTATCATGTATAACTAATTAAAACAAATTTAAAAAGAATAAATTCTTGGGATGTCATTAGTATAAAAAGCTTTTTCTCATCGGGGAAACAAGAGTACAGAGAGAGTACAGATTAGGAGAAAATATTTGCCAGTTATACTTCTATTTTTATAACTTTTTATTTGTTTTAATTAGTTATATATGAGAGTAGAATGCATTTATGCACTTTGATACAGCATACTTAAATGGGGTAAAATTTCTCATTTTTCTAATTATACATGTTGTAGAATCACATTGGTTAGGTAGTCATATTTGCACAAAAGTTAACCATGTCTTTTTCATTCTATTTTTCTATTTGCATATCCTCTCCCCTACCTTTACTCCCCTACCTAATCTAAAGTAAATATTTTTTCAACACCCCCATCCCAAATTGTGTATTAATATTCACATATCAGGAAAACCATTTCACCTTCTGTTTTGAAGGATTGACCTATTTTGTTAATATGATATTCTCCAGCTTCATCCATTTACTGGAAAACACCATAACTTCACTCTTCTTTAAAGCCAACTAACAGCTCATTGAATATATATTCTATCTTTTTAAAAAATCCACTCATCTATTTAGGGCACTGAGACTGCTTCCAAGGTCAGCTATTGTGAATAGAGCTGCTATAAACATTGATATGACTGTGTCACTGTAGTATGCTAATTTTAAGTACTTCGGGTGTAAACTGAATAGTGGGAGAGCTAGGACAAATGGTAATTTCATATCAAGTTTTCTGAGTAATCTCCCTACTGCTTTATAGTGGTTGCACCAATTTGTATTCCCAACAACAATGTATAAGTTTACCTTTTCCCCCACATCCTGGTTAAGATTTATTGTTGCTTGTAATCTTGGTAACTGCCATTCTGATTAGAGTGAGAAGAAATTTTAGAGTAGTTTTTGATTTTCATTTCTCTAATTAGAAATGTTGAATGTATTTTCATATGTTTGTTGATTGATTGTATATCTTCTTCAGTTCCTTAGCCCATTTGTTGATTGGGTTTTTTTGCTTGTTTGTTTTTGGTGTTAAGTTTTTGAGTTTTTTATATATCCTAGATATTATTGCTCTATATGATGTGCAAGTGGTAAATATTTTTCTTTCAGTCCATAGGCTCTCTTTTCACACCAATGACTGTTTTCTTTGCTGAAAAGTTTTTAATTAGAATCTATCTCATTTATTAATTCTTGATTTTTTAAATGCATCATAATTTTTATTTTTTATTGGTTGTTCAAAACATTATAAAGCTCTTGACATATCATATTTCATACATTAGATTTAAATGAGTTATGAACTCCCATTTTTACCCCAAATGCAGATTGCAGAATCACATTGGTTACACATCCACATTTTTACATAATGCCATATTAGTAACTGTTGTATTCTGCTACTTTTCCTATCCTCTACTATCCCCCTTCCCTTCCCCTCCCATCTTCTTTCTCTACCCCATCTACTGTAATTCATTTCTCTCCTTGTTTTTTTCCCATTCCCCTCACAACCTCTTATATGTAATTTTGTAAAACAATGAGTATCTCCTTCCATTTCCATGCAATTTCCCTTCTCTCTTCCTTTCCCTCCCACCTCATGTCTCTGTTAAATGTTAATCTTTTCCTCATGCTCTTCCTCCCTGCTCTGTTCTTAGTTGCTCTCATTATATCAAAGAAGACTTTTGGCATTTGTTTTTTAGGGATTGGCTAGCTTCACTTAGCATAATCTGCTCTAATGCTATCCATTTCCCTGCAAATTCTATGATTTTGTCGTTTTTTAGTGCTGTGTAATAATCCATTGTGTATAAATGCCACATTTTTTTATCCATTCATCTATTGAAGGGCATCTGGGTTGGTTCCACAGTCTAGCAATTGTGAATTGTGCTGCTATGAACATCGATGTGGCAGTAGTACATTTTTTTAAGGACTTCAGGGAATAGTCTGAGAAGGGCAATAGCTGGATCAAATGGTGGTTCCATTCCCAGCTTTCCCAGGAATCTCCAGACTGCTTTCCAAATTGGGCGCACCAATTTGCAGTCCCACCAGCAATGTACAAGTGTACCCTTTTCCCCACATCCTCGCCAGCACTTGTTGTTTGACTTCATAATGGCTGCCAATCTTACTGGAGTGAGATGGTATCTTAGGGTGGTTTTGATTTGCATTTCTCTGACTGCTAGAGATGGTGAGCATTTTTTATGTACTTTATTTAAGAGCCTTGTTAAGGAAATCAGGGCCTAATTCAACATAATAAAGAAAAAGGTATATTTATCTTCTATTACATAGGGTCTCTTGTCTAATTCCTAGGTCCTTGATCCATTTTGAGTTGAGTTTTAAACATGGTGAGAGGCATTTAAATTCATTTTGTTGCATATGAATTTTATCAGCACCATTTTTTGAAAAGGCTATTTTTTCCTCTAGTGTGTGTTTTTGGTGCATTTGTCTAGTATGAGATAGCTGTATTTTTGAGAATCAGTGTCAATGTCCTCTATTCTGTATCATTGGTCTACCTGTCTATTTTAGTGCCAATTTCATGCCATTTTTGTTACTATAGCTTTGTAGTATATATTAGGGTCTGATATTGTGATGCCTCCTCTTCACTCTTCTTGCTAAGGATTCCATTGGCTATTCTTTTTTTTCCAATTGAATTTCATTATTATTCTTTTCTATTAGAATTTCATTTTTTATACGTGGACTTTGAAGAAGTCTTTAGTTTTGACTGGATCTGAAACATAACTGTGATAGGCCTGGTGATAAGCTCTTGTGGTAATTTCTTTGTCACTCTCCAGCAGATGAAGACTTGATTTTTGCAGTGCTGCTAGACATTTGAGGAGATGAGGTTTCAACTAGTTATCTGGCCTATGTAAACACAGTGTCTCAGACCATGGGTGTTGGCAAACGTTATGGGTCTCTTGGGCTTTACCATTGACTGGTTTCAATGGTGGTTGGCCTGGTATTGTGTTCCAATAGCAATGACTGAACTCAATTCTCTCTCCACTCACAAATGCAAGCATGAATGAGTTCTTAGTTTTGGAGGAGGGGTGACATTATCAGCTATTTCCTTTCTCTCTTGCTCATTTAATTTTTATTATGCTATAAACAAAAACAGGAGCTATGAAAACTGACATGATTTCCTTAGCTCTAATGAAATTTGTTGTAAATAGCTATTTAGTTTTTTTCTTTTTTTTATTTCTTTGTTTTTCTTTTTTTATTCTGTGGGATGTCAACTTCAGAAGATTTTTACTCAGCTGCATGTTACTTCATCTCGAAAGTTTATATTTCTTTACAATGTTTATAAACATAGAGAAATAGATAATCCATTTTAATAGAGGGCTATTTTACTGT
This sequence comes from Ictidomys tridecemlineatus, assembly GCF_052094955.1. Taxonomy (NCBI): domain Eukaryota; kingdom Metazoa; phylum Chordata; class Mammalia; order Rodentia; family Sciuridae; genus Ictidomys; species Ictidomys tridecemlineatus. The sequence continues at coordinate 6,173,397 of NC_135494.1, read as the reverse complement.
TATTTTCTCATTGTTTGACATAGAACAGCATATTTTCTCTGAATTATTGAATATAAGTATGCATTATATTGTTTTGTTCATAGGAGTTTTTAAAAAATACTTAGGAACCAACATTTCTTTGAAATGGTTTATTATAATTTAAATGTTGATTTGCTGGAACACTCAAATTCACATTGGAAAATTTAATAAATGGATAGCACCAAACGAAAAGGGAAGACAATTTCTCAACAAGGTGATTAAATAAAGAAACTCACCAGAAATTAACTTTGAACTGTTTAAAACAACAAAAACAAAACAGAGAGATGCAGAAAGTAATTTCAAGGTAAGAAATAATGTTAGAGAATTGCCAATTTGGGAGCCAGTGTGGCTGCCAGTGGTGGTGAAAAAATGGAAAGAGCAGTATAGATGAACAAAGGATATCATGTGGTTTGTAAATAAAGAAAAAAATAAGATTGGGCTGAGGATGTGGCTCAAGTGGTAGCGCGCTCGCCTGGCATGCGTGTGGCCCAGGTTTGATCCTCAGCACCACATACAAAGATATTGTGTCCGCCAAACACTAAAAAATAAATATTAAAATTCTCTCTCTCTCTCTCTCTCTCTCTCTCTCTCTCTCTCTCTCTCTCTCTCTCTTTAAAAAAGAAAAGAAAAAATAAGAAAAATTTCTTTAAGGAAGACTGAGGATTACTGGAGCAAAATATGCCAAGTAAGGGGTAGGAAATATCAGTAAAGAAATGTAATCAAGAGGGTAACAAATGGGAAAGAGAAATAAGAAGGAGAAAATAAGAAATAATTTTTTAAATTATATTATGTGCTATTATGGTTTACATATTAGGTGTTCCCAAAACCTCATATATGAGACTGTGCAAGAAAGATAGGAGGTATAACAATTGGACTATAAAACTTTTGTTCAATCATTGCCTTAATCCTCTAAAAGATATTGACAGGGTGATAAGTATAGAAAGATAGGGTGTGGCTGCTGAAGGTGGATTCATGAGGGCATACCTTTGAGGTTTATATTTTGTTCTTGCTGAGTATCTTTTTTTCTGCATACTGGTTGTCATATTTTGACCTGGTTTCCTCCACCATCCTCTTCTGCCTCTATATTCTACCTCATTTTGGACCTAAAGAAATGATGTTGGCCATCTATGGATTAAACTTGCAAAACTGTGAACTTAAAATATAATTTCCCCCCATCTAAAATTGTTCTTATCAGGTCATTTAGGCAGAAATTTTAAAAGCTTATTAAAACATTCACACATAAAAATATCACAGGCATTTCACCTTTTGTACACATAGAAAGTACTGGTAAGAAAAAAAGGGCAAAAAGTAAGGTCAATATAGGAAGGTGGAAGAAAAAAAAGGAAATAGAGATTTAAATCAAATTCTTTGCATGTATGATATTTTCAAATCAACTCAAGTACTATGTATAAGAGTAGCATCCTAGTAATAATAAAGAAGATAGGTACTTCTGTTAATGTGTTTTTTAGTTTACCTTATCATTAATGTGATTTCATTAAGAAACATACACCTTTTATTTTCTAATTTTTTGTTCTTCTTAGATATACGTGACAGCAGAGTGTACTGTGACATATTTATTATATAGAATATAACTTATTTGAATCAGGAGCCATTCCTATGGTTGTATATAATACAGAATTTCACTGGTAATGTATTCATATCTCAACACAGAAAGGTTATGGCCAATTCATTCTAGTGTCTTTTCTAAGTCTATACTCCCTCCCTTCCCTTCAATCTCCTTTGTCTAACTAATCCAAAATAATCTCCTATTTTTTCTTCCCCGTTGTCACATGTTCACATCCACATATCAGAGAAAATATTCAGTCTTTGTTTTGTGGAACTGTCTTATTATACTTACCATGACACTTTCTAGTTCCAACAATCTATCAGCAAGTGCCATAATTCCATTAATTTTTTGGCTGATTAATATTACATTGTTTCTATATATACATTTTCTTTATTCATTTATCTGTTGAAGGGCACCATAGACTAGCTATTGTGATTTGAGGTTCCATAAATATTGATGTGGCTGTAACTCTATACTATGCAATTTTCACCAAGAGTGAAAAATGGTGGTTTCATTAAAATTTCATCAGAATCAACCTACTGTTTTTGCACCAATTTGCACTCCCATCATCAATGTATGAGTATAGCTTTTCACCACATACTTGTCAACATTCATTGTTATTTGTATTCTGACTGAAATGAAATTAAATCTCAGTGTAGTTTTAATTTGCATTTCTCTACTTGCTAGAGATGTTAAATATTTTCACACACTTATTGACCATTCTAATTTCTTCTTCTGTTAAGGGTCTGTTCAGTTCTTTGCCCACTTATTGACTGGGTTATTTGTGTTTATGATTAAGCTTTTGGAGTTTATTTTATATGGTGGAAACTAATGCTTCATCTTAAGTGCAGGTGGCAAAGATTTTGTAGCATTCTATAAGCTCCCTCTCCACATTTTTTGATAGTATTATTTGCTGAAAAGAAGCTTTTTAGTTTGATACTATCCCATTTATTTATTCTTGATTTTTTACTTCTAGTGTTTTAAATCTTATTGATGAAGTCATTTCCTACTATGAAATGATGGCAAGTTGGACCTAATTTTTCTTCTAGAAGACACAGGACCTTTGGTCTAATGCTTATGTCCTGGATACACTTAAAGTTGACTTTTGTTCAGAGTGAGAGAGATTCACTTTCATTGTGCTTCATGCGGATTTTCAATTTTCCCAACATAATATATTGAATACGCTAAATTTTCTCCAATATATGTTTATAGTGCTTTTCCATAATATGAGATAATTATATATATGGATGTATATCTGTATCTTTCATTCTATTCTGCCTGTTTTCTTGCTTTTTTAATATCATACTTGCTTTTTTGTTTTTGTAGCTCTCTAGTATAATTTAAAGTCTGTTATTGTGGTGTCTTCTTTACTTTTCTCACTGAGAATTGCTTTGACTATACTAAGTCTTTTATTTTTCCATATTAATCTCATGACTGCTTTTTTCTATTTCTATAAAGAACATTATTTGAACTCTAATAGGAACCACATTACATATGTATAGCTTATTTGGTAGTATAATTATTTTGACAATATTAATTCTGCCTGTCCAGGAACATGGGAGATCTCTCCATTTTCTAAGGTGTGATTTAAATTTATTTTTTATTTTCTGTATCTTTTATTGTAGAGGAATTTCATCTCTTTTGTTAGAATGATTTTGAGAATGATTGCCTCAAAAAATTTTTAAGTTTGTAAATGAGATAGTTTTCCTGTTTTCTCTTTCCACTGATACATCATTGCTGTATAGGAAAATGATGGATTTATTTGTATTGATTTTATATCCTATTACTTTACTGAATAAATTCATGGGTTCTGGAAGCCTTCTGGTATAGTGGTTTTGGTCCTTCTAAATATAGAATCATGTCATTGACATATAGGGATAGTTTGAGCTCTTCTTTTTCTATTTGTATTTCTTTAGCTTGTTTCTCTTGTCTAATTGTTCCAGCTATAGTTTCAAGGATTATGTTAAACAGGAGTGTGAATGATGGCACCTGTGTCTCATTTCAAGTTTTTAGAAGAAATTCTTTTAATTTTTCTCCATTTAGTATAAGAAAAATAAAAGGAGACAGAAGCAAAGAACAGAGGCAAAAACAAAAATTTTATCTCAAGCTGCTAGCTTTATATCAATAAGTTACTTTAGGTCATTGGCATCATAAATAATATTGTTCATTGTATTACTAGGCAGGTACAGACTTAGCAACATTATGCAGATTATTCCTCAATTACATACTATGTTGCAATGTGTGATGTTAAAAGCTTTGTGTAGCTCTCAAGAAAGTCCGTTGTTTAACATACTGTTATGTGCACAATTGTAAACTCAGTAAAATATTGTGGTTGTCTCATAAGAGAGTTTTTTATTACCAGGAGCTGTGTGCCTGAGATCAAGACTGATAAGACTCTAGCACAGAGCCTCCTCATGAAGGACATTGCTATAGCAGCTGGGCATTCTGTGTCTTTGCACAGAAGTTTTCCTGAGAGCAAAATATTGCTTGTGTTTTAGTTATCTTACTAGATCCTAGGAGAAAATGAACAGCATTCTAAGAGTGGAAATCAGAGTGCTTGTTACCCACCAGGAGTTTGCACAGCAGAGGAATGATTCCCTGCATATTTCCATTGTCAGAAACCCTACAGTTTTGCATTTCTCTATTTGCTAGAGATGTTGAACACTTTTTCATATATTTGTTAATCAATTGTATTTCTTCTTCTTTTCAGTTCCTTAGCCCATTTATTGATTGGATTATTTGAGTTTTTATCTCAATTTTTTGGAGTTCTTTATATATCCTAGAGATTAATGCTTTATCATTAATAAATGATATATCTTTATATCATTTAGTAAAGTAGTAAAGATATTCTCGCAATCTGTATGTTCTCTCCTCATTTTATTAATTATTTTCTTTGCTGAGAGAAACTTTTTACTTTGAATCTATCTCATTTATTAATTCTTTATTTTCCTTCTTGAGCTTTAGGAGTCTTGTTAAGGAAATTAGATCCTCGGCCGACATGGTAAAGATTTAGGCCAATTTTTTCCTACTATTAGGTGCAGGGTCTCTGTTCCAGTGCTAGGTCTTTGATCCACTTTGAGTTGATTTTGTGCAGGATGAAAGATAGAGGTTTAATTTCATTTTTGCCACATATAGGTTTTCAGTTTTTCCAGCACCATTATTGAGTAGACTTATCCTTTCTTCAGTGAATGCTTTTGGCTATACTCAGCTTTTTTATTTTATTTTATTGCCTAGTACAGCATTACCGTGTTTATGTGGATTTGTCTTTGTGTCCTCTATTCTGTACAATTGGTCTAGTTAAGTCTTAATTGGTCTAATTAAGGTATTAGGTATTGTGATGCTTCCTGCTTGACTTTTCTTGCTAAATATTGCTTTAGTTTTCTGTGTCTCTTGTTTTCCTAAACAATTTTCATGATTGTTTTTCCTAATTTTATGAAAATTTTCATTGGGATTTTAATAGGAATTGAATTAAATCTGTATAATTCTTTTGGTAGTATGGCCATCTTGACAATATTAATTTTGCCTATCCCACTTGATCATGAATCCCATTTGATCATGGTGGAATATCTATGTTCATTAGTGATACTGGTTTGAAGTTTTCTTTCCTTAGTGAGTCTTTGTCTGGTTTTGTTATCAGGATAATGCTACCTTTATAGAATTAGATTAAAAGGGTTACTTCCCTATTTCATGGAATAATTTGAGGTTTGGTGTTAGTTTATTTTAAAATGTCTGGTAGAACTTGGCTGAGAATCCATCTGATACTGGTAGGCTTTTGGTGGGTTATTCAATTTCATTTCTTGAAATTGATCAGTTTAAATTTTTCTCCTTATTTAATTTTAGTTAGTCATTTGTCTCTAAAATATTGTGAGAGTTTTCATGATTTTTTATTTTATTGAAGTTTGGATTTTCAAAGTACTTCTGATTATTTTAGTGGTTTCTGTGGTAATATTTTTTGCTATTGTGAATTTTAATAATTTAAACTTTCTGCCTTTTTCTCTTTGTTAGCTTTGCTAAGGCTTTCTCGACTTTATTCTCAAATATCTTTTTATTTTGTTGATATTTTTGAAAATTTTTTGTTTCAATATTATTAATTTCTATTCTCTTATTTCTTCCCTTCTACTGCTTTTGATGTTATTTATTCTTATTTTTCTAGGGATTTGAGTTATAAACTTAAGTTTTTCTTGTGACATTTTATTCTTTTAATGAATAAACTTAATGCTTCATAGTGTTTCAAGTTTTTAGATATGTTGTGATTTTATTCTCATTTTCTAAGATTTTTAAAAATTTAACCTTTAATTTCTTCAGTTGTCCATTGGTTATATAATAGTATATTGTTTAATCTTCATTGTTAGTGTAGTTTCTATGTCTAGATGTAAATGATTTCTAACTTTTTTCCATTATGATTTGATAAAATGCAAAATATTCTCTCTCTCTCTCTCTCTCTCATTTGCTAAAAGATGCTTTGTGGATGTGTATATTGTCTATTTTAAAGAAACATCTAGATGCTGCTGAGAAAAAATGTAGTCAGTAATTAATGGATAAAATATTTATATATTCCTGCTAAGTCTAAATCACTTCTCATTTATGAGATTTATGTGAATAATATATTTTTTGCCCATTTCATACTTTTAGTCTGTGGATGTATTTGCTCATGCGTTGAGTCTTTTGGATATAGCACATTGTTTGTCTTGTTTTTTATTTAATATACCAGTCTATGTCTTTTGTTTAATAAATTCAGGACATTATATTCAATGTTATTATTTAAATATAATTTTTATTCCCTGTCTTTTTTAGTTATTTCAGGTTTTTAGTTTAAATTAGTTCCTCCTTTGATTATTTTTCTCAGGTAATCCCTTCACTTTTGGATTTTACTTTTAATTTTTTATATGAAATAATTTAGTATGTTTTCTACTGCCTTTTTTCCATTTGTGAATTCTTTAACTTTTATTTATCATGGAATATTTATTTCAATGTCAATTCTGAAGCTTAATTTTGGTGGATATAATATTTTTCAGTGGTGATCATTTTTTTTCATAGCTTAGTATATATTTTTTAAAGACCTTTTAGCTTTGAGGTTCTTATTTGAGAAATTAACTGAAATCCAGATTGGAGAAATCATTTGAGATTTGATTTTTTTCTTAATGTGACCTAGCAGGCTTTAAAATTCTATCCTTATTCTATATGTTAGGCTTCTTCATACTAATGAGACTAGGTATGGGTCTGTTTTAATTTTGCATATTTGTGGTCATTTAAGCTTTGTGGTTTTGTTTTCTACTTTATTCTTAATATTTTGAGAATTATCTAATATTATTTTATTGAAAAGTTTGTTCATTCCTTGGATTTTTATTTGTGAGTATTCATCTATCCCATAAGTCTTAAATTTGGTCTTTTTGTGTTATCCCACTTTTTTAGAAGTTCAACTCATGGTCTTTTAACATCTTTTCTTCATGATCAACTTTACTTTTAAGATTACATATTTTGTCTTTGTTGCTTAAGATTCTGCTTCAAATGATCTAATCTTCTGGTGATGCCTTTCAATTGCCGCAGTCTGGCTGGGCACAATTCAGGAGCCACTTGTCAAAAGAAACTAACTTTATTTTTAGAACTACAAACGCCAAACAAAACAGCTCCTCAGGAAAACCCTCAGAGCCCAACTGCCACCACCGGCTTCCACAAGCCTCTCACACCCCCACCAGCCTCTCAACCTCCCACAATCCTCCTGCTCTTGAGGCCGATTGGCTGGGTTGCATGGGCAGAGCCAAAGAAGTCCCCCAATGAGCAGCTCCATGGAGGAGCCAATCAGTTAGATGTTGCTGGGGCCGCTGTGAGCCAATCATCAGCTGGCAGTCTGAAGGGCAGGGAAACAGCCCAATGAACATCACCGCAGAGGAGCCAATCAGCTAGATGTTGCTGGGGCCGCTGTGAGCCAATCATCAGCCGGCAGCTGGAAGTTAGCTGGCAGCTGGATCATCAGCCGGCAACTGGAAGTTTGCTGGGGCCCCTTTGGCTGTGGCTCTCAACATCCAATTAATAATTAATTTGATTTTTTAATTATTTTATTACAAGGACTTCTGATAATTCTTCTTTAGGATTTCTATCTCCTTATCAAAATGATTTGGCACTTCTTATTCTTTCTCTCTGGCTTTATATATTATGTCACCTTTTATCTCATAAATCAGTTTAGCCATGAATTTTCTGAATTTAATGACTGACACTTGGGATTCCACCTTTTGGGTCCCCTTCTTCCTCCAGGAGAAGTCTTTTCTGCTGTCCTTAATAAACTTCTAATTTCTACTCTGAAAAAAAAAATGACTGACACTTCCGTCACTGAGTTTCAGTGAAATCTATTGTTGAGGTATTCTGTTGTTTGGGATGGCTTGTTCTCTTGCTTTTTCATATTGTTTGTGTAGCTATCCATATATCAGAAAAGATCTGAAGTCATAGAGTTTCTATCTTATGAGTATATGGTATCCCTCTTTGTTACCAGTGCCTTAAAGATTGAGAGAGAGGGAGTCCAATGATAACAACAACCAATGTCAATGATTTATAGGTAATAATTTCATATTTTGACATCTATAGTGTTATTTGGTGCAACATGCAGAAATATAGGATCAGCATTTTCCTTCAGTAAAAAAGTAGACAATTATAAATTTTTCTGGCTTAAAATAAAACAATATATATTGCCTGTGACTTCTGCCATATTACTATTGCTGTGGCATTGGTGGTAGGGGCAGATGTTTATACACGAATTATTATTAAAAGATAAAAAGGATAGAGTTGAATATGAGAAAAAGAAAAGACAGGAGGGTAGAAAAGTGCTTGCAATTTCAAAATGTGAATGGGAAATATGCACTTGTAACTGAAGATATGTTATTAATAAGAAAGGAGAAAAATAGTAGAATATAAAGGAAGAAAGAGAATGAAATTTGGTTGTTAGCAATAAGTGATTACAGATTGAGTAGTGGCAAAGACTATATGAAACAAAATATATGAACTAAACACAGGAGCATGGGCTGTGAGCTGTTGAGCTTTTTATTTTTATTGTGTTGCTCACTGAGTTGAGATTTATGGTTTAATACTCCCTAATTTTTTTTCCTAGGGCATAATCATTTAGCCAGGTTGCAGACCAGATATCAAGCCCAATGCCTGGGGTAGGTAGGCCTAGTAGCATATTGGCTTGGCATTCAAGGAGAACTGTGGCTGCATGACAAAGAAACTGCTGGGCCAAGTGGTACAGATAAGTGAACCCAGATGACAAAGTAGCTGGCTGGTGGTATAGTTGCTTTTCAGGAAATCCCAGCTGGCCTAGGCTAAGTAGGCTATCTGGCAAAAAGGTAAGCTGGTTGGGTATGAGTGACAAAGTGGCCATCCATGTGTATCAGGCCTAGCTGGCCAGGGCCAGGTGAATCAGAACCAGGTGATGGGTTCTGCAGGCTGGGAATTAACTGTGTGGTGGGATATGAACCTGCCTGGGTCCTTCTATTTACTTTTAGCCTCTATTTGTGATGTATAGCTTTCTTCATCCTTTTAGCATCCACGTTCATGTTTTTGTTCATAAGGTGAGTCTTTGTAAACAATTTTAATTGGAGAGTTCAGATCGTTTATATTCAGTATTGTTATACAGATGATTATTTGATTGGCAGCTTATTTATAATGTTTAATTCAAAATTAACTCTCTTACTTAGCTACTCTTATAGTAAGATACATTATTTTACAGATGTAAATTTGCTTTTAATTTCACTTACATATGATATTTCCTAAATTTTTTCTATATCATTTGTTTAAAATTTATAAATTATTTTAGTTTTTGTTTAACTGGAAAGAATTTTATTTCTCCTTTAATGGTGAAGGAAATATTTGCCAAATATATTCATCTTGGGTGGCAATTATTATCCATCAGAGCTTTCTATACATTACGTTAAGCTCTTCTATCTTTTAAAGTCTGTATTGAGAGATTAGCAGTAATTTGTATCGGCTTTCCTCTAACAGCAACATTCCCCCCCCCCAATAGCTTTTAAAATATGCCTTCATTTCACATATTATTCATTTTGTATGTAATGCGTCTTAGAGTGTATTTTTAAATTTTTGTCTATTTGGGAGTTCTAAATGCCTCTGCATTTAAATTTTTATCTCCTACTCAAGGTTTGAAACTCCTCCTCTTGATATATATCTGAAAGTTTTGTTTTGTCCATTAGTTTTTGTTTCAGTGTTCCTTACTGCAAATTATTATTATTCATTCAACATCTTAATGTCTTATATAATTTTTTGAATATTTTGTTCATGGTCTCATCATCTTTGCTGTGTTGCTCACTGAGCTTTTAAAATTATACACATGTGCCTAAGAGTTAAAACATCCATTGTTTAGTGATGTTATCAAGTGAATTTTTACATTTTACTTTTAAATTGTTTTATTTCCAGAATATCTATTTTGTTTCTTTTCAGAATGTCTCTTTATTGAAATAATATTTCATCATTTGTATTTTTTCATCTTTTATTTCTTAGATATTTAATTAATCAGTGTAAATATCAATGTAGGATTTATAGAATTTTATTTATTTCTATATCTGAGGATTCTGTTGATAATAGATTCACAGAGTACATCATTCTTACTCAGCTTCTCATGTTTCCTAAATTTATATGTTAAGGTATGCTCAACTTGTAGAATAGATTTTTGCTGTCTGAAGGACTGCATTTGTAGGTCAATTTCATTTTACTGTGTGTCTCAATCCAAAAGTCTAGCCATATTTTAGTCAGCTTTTTATCATTGTAATCTAAAGACCAAATAATAACAACTCAAAAAGGAAAAGATTATTTGGCTAATTATCCAATGAGTGAATCCATTGATGGCCAGCTATATTGCTCTCAGTTCAATATGAGACAAAGTAATGTAATGAAGGATATTTCTAAATGCATGACATCCCAGAAGTAGAAATAGAAAAAAAAAAACAAGGTGTCCAGGATAACATATAAACTTTATGGATAATCTCCCAGTGATCTACTTCCTCCAGTTACTACATATAGTTACCTATTTGTATATAATTACAATAGTTAACCTGTTCAAATTGATTAATGCACTTATTATTCATGTTATAACAATTATTACACCTATGAAAATTATTGATTAGTCTAGTAATCTTTAGAGGAACATCACATACCACTCCTGATCCCCAAATTTATGCTCATCTCCCAATGCAAATTACATTTACAAGAGTCCCCAAATTTTTTCATAGTTTAAACATTGTCCCAAAGTACAAGTTGAAAATCTTTTCTAAGACTCAATAAAACTCTTGATTGTTGGTTCCTTTAAAGACTTTTAAAAAAAAGTTACATATATCCAATATGTAATAGCTAAAAACAATTTAATTCTTAAACAGGAAAGTGATAGCACAACATGAAGGGATAGAAACAAAGCAATACTGAAGTCCTGCAGGGAAAATAAGCCTGGTAGCTTCATGACCTGTATCTGTGGCACATTCATTCTGATGTTCTGTCCAAAGAACTTGTGTAGCTCTAGCTTTATTATCTTGTTGGTTACAGCACATACTCTTTCTCTCCTGGCTTGTTTCTTCTTGATTACTGCAGTTTTCTTAGCAGAGAATCTACATTATTATAATATCTTAATCTTGAAAGTGTCCATAGAAACTTCATCTTCCGCTCACATCTTTATGCATAGCCTTCTGAATGATTGACTGTTGGCACTCCAAACTATATACTTTGGCCACCTTTGATATCTCAATGGAAACTTCCTAAACCACCTAAATCTAATAATCTGCATCCTTATAGAATAAGGACCATATGAAAAAAAAAAACAAGATCTACTGTCTTCTTGAATACTAGCAAGCATCTTGGAACCATGGCTTCTGTAGACTCCCAGTGCCTGAATGACTGAATAATGTGGAACAATTTCTTAGACTTCATTGTACAAGAGGGTACTCCCCCATGTCTATTCTCAAAGGAATTTTGCTTTTACCCTTGAGCCTGTGAAACTTGTAGTCTTCCAATTTCTGAGATGCTCTTAAATCCTCTTTCCTCTTACTTACCACTTCTTTAGTGGCTGTAAACCCTTCAACAACTATAACTTACCCGGATGCAGTTTTATAATACATATTTTTAAGCCAACTTCAAAGTTTTTCAAATCACCTCAGCAATATGCTCTGAATTATTTCAGTATATTTGGTTGAAAGCTGTCAGCAACATCCATGCCACTGTCTGAATTTTTGTCTCTTTAAAATATTCCCTATCAGATCAATTATTTCATCAGAGTGAAACCTGAATGACCTCTAATTTCCATTATATCCTTACTTCCCCTCTGGTGCCTCAAGAGCAGAGTCTGGATTTATGAGCACGACAAGACTGGATTTATGAAATGAGAAATTATGCCCCATCTGATTCAAATGTATGATATGTCAAGATCATAGTGCTGTAATGTGTAAATTTTAAAAATTAAAAAAATAAAATAAGCTCTCTCTCTCCTGCTAGCCCTGAGTAATCCTTGCTGCCCTACCGGGTGGTTCCGGTGGTTGGAGGTGGGAGTCAGAGAGGGGAGCCATCTCAAACCTGGTCATAGAAAAAGGTGTCTATTAGAAAGGGATCCAACATGGCGGCTGACGAGGAAGCAGCGATTCCAACGTCTCCACTTTAACGCAATAAGAAAGACCCATCAGAACAGCGGCAGCCTACCTATGGAGGAACTTCTAGCATAATTCCCTTAACAGGAGAGCTGCCGTGAACTGGTAGGTTTATTGGAAGTGACAGTTTGTCCCAGAGTAGTGAATCTTGGACGGCCACGTGGGCACAGAGGTCTAGTCCCGCAGCCATCAGCTGCTACAGCAAGCGGCTCCCCCGGGAGGCCTAGCTGTCGCTCTGGGAGCAGCCGCCTCACCCGCCCAGTTCCTAACCACGTGGCCACAGCTACCCGGCTTTACAGGTAGCCCCGCAGCAGGTGCAGAAGTCAAGTCCTGCAGCCAGCAGCCGCTTATGCAAGCGGCAGACACCCGGAGCGACTTGGCCCGTCCCGCCCGAACCAGCAGTCGGCCTCTGCCATCCGGGCTCCACTGGGAGACCTAGTGCTCGCTATGGGAGCAACCGCCTCACCCACCCAGTCCCTAATTATGCGGCCACAGCTACCCGGCTAGACAGGAGGCCCCGTGGGGGGTGCAGAAGTCAAATCCTGCAGCCAGCAGCCGCTTATGCAAGCGGCGGACACCCGGAGCGACTTGGCCCACCCCACCCGAACCAGCAGTCGGCCTCCGCCATCCGGGCTCCCCTGGGAGGCCTAGTGCTCCCTCTGGAAGCAGCCGCCTCACCTGCCCGGTTCCTAACCATGCGGCCGCAGCTACCCGGCTCTACAGGTGGCCCCCCCCCCCGGCGGGCGCAGAAGTCCAATCCCGCAGCCACCAGCAGCTTCTGAAAGCGGCGGCGGCCCAGAGCGGAGTGGCAGCCCAAACCAGCAGACGCCCCCGCCATACTGGCTCTCCCAGGAGGCCCTGCTCTCGCTCTGCGAACAGCCAAACCACCCGCCATTATCTTAGCCACACAGACACAGCTGCCCCACTCTTCAGGTGGCTCCAAGTGGACCGACTCAGCTAGAAGTGTCCCCGCATGGCCCAGCACATGGCCATGCCCTCCGGGCTCTGCTAACAGCCCCGCCCACCTGGCGAACAACCGGGAAACTTCAAAATCTCTCCGTGGGCGTGACCCCAAGAACCAAAGGACTCTCAACCCCCAACTCCCCCTACTGCCAGAGTCAGGCAGACCTGAGACACACCAGCGGAACAGGACTAGAGGCCTGCCAGCATGGTAGACACGTCACTCCAATTGGAGTAGGGGCAGAGCACAGCACCCACCCGCTTCCGGATCAGGCCCAACAACCCGAGGGGGTGGTAGTCATATCGCCATAATTGGAGGGGGGGCAGAGCAGAGCCACCACCCACACCCGCAGGGTGGGCAGACCTGCGAACAACTGGGAGAGCAAGCCTAGCAGCCCGCCAGCACAGTAGAGAGATCACCCCAACTAGAGGAGGAGCACAGCCACTACCCGCCCTGCAAGGGAGATTTTTCAACTATACAAGAGCAATATAAATAATTAAGGGGAAAATCTCATAAACACAACAGTTTCACCAAGCAGAAAGAAACGTGAGCAGCATGAAAAGACTAAGAAAAGAAAAAACCACAAGCAATGCAGGTTAACTCAACTTTAGAAGAGGTAATAGCTGCAACAGATGGAATGTCAGATAAAGAGTTCAGGATATATATGCTTCAGATAATCTGGAGTCTCAAGGAAGACATGAGACAGCAAAATCAGACAATGAAAGATCACATTGACAAACAAATCCAGGAAGTAAAAGATCAATTTCACAGGGAGATAGAGGTAATAAAAAACAAACAAATAGAAATCCTAGAAATGCAGGAAACAATAAACCAAATGAAAAATTCAATTGAGAATACTACCAGCAGAGTAGATCACTTAGAAGAGAGAACATCAGACAATGAAGACAAAGTATTTCAACTGGAAAAGAACATAGACAGCTCAACAAGTCTGCTAAGAAACCATGAGCAGAACATCCAAGAACTATGGGACAATATCAAAAGACCAAATTTAAGAGTCATTGGGGTACAGGAAGGCACAGAACTCCATACCAAAGGAATAAACAGTCTATTCAGTGAAATAATAAGAGAAAATTTCCCAGTCTTAAAGAAAGAGACAGAATCCCAAATCCTAGAAGCCTACAGGACGCCGAATGTGCAAAATCATAAGAGATCCACACCTAGGAACATTATAATGAAGATGTCCAACATACAGAATAAGGAGAGAATTTTAAAAGCTGCAAAAGAAAGAAAGCAGATTACATTTAGGGGCAAACCAATCAGGATAACAGCTGATCTCTCAACACAGACTCTGAAAGCTAGAAGATCCTGGAATAACATATTTCAAATGCTGAAAGAAAATGGGTTCCAACCAAGAATCGTGTATCCGGCGAAATTAAGCTTCAGGATAGAAGATGAAATTAAAACCTTCCACGATAAACAAAAGTTAAAAGAATTCGCAGCTAGAAAACCATCTCTTCAAAAAATCCTTGGCAAAACATTACAGGAAGAGGAAATGGACAATAACATTGAAAACCAACAATGGGAGGTAGGACAGTAAAGGGGGGAAAGTAGTCAAAGAGGATAACAAATCAGGTTTAGTAACATCAATAAACAAATATGGCTAGAAGAACAAACCATATCTCAATAATAACCCTAAATGTTAATGGCTTAAACTCACCAATTAAGAGACACAGGCTAGTAGAATGGATCACAAAACAAGACCCAACAATATGCTGCCTACAGGAGGCACATCTGATAGGAAAAGATATTCATAGACTGAAGGTGAAAGGTTGGGAAAAATCATACCACTCATATGGACTGCGGAAACAAGCAGGAGTGTCCATACTCATATCTAATAAAATAGATTTCAAGCCAAAGTTAATCAAAAGGGATAAAGAAGGACACTTCATACTGCTCAAGGGAACCATACACCAACAAGACATAACAATCATAAATATATATGCCCCAAATAATGGTGCAGCTGTGTTCATCAAGCAAACTCCTCTCAAGTTCAAGAGTCTAATAGATCACCATACAATAATCATGGGAGACTTCAACACACCTCTCTCACCACTGGACAGATCTTCCAAACAAAAGTTAAATAAGGAAACTATAGAACTCAATAACACAATTAACAACCTAGACTTAATTGACATATATAGACTATACCACCCAACATCAAATAGTTACACATGGAACCTTCTCAAAAATAGACCATATATTATGTCACAGGGCAACTCTTAGACAATATAAAGGGGTAGAGATAATACCATGCATCTTATCTGATCATAATGGAATAAAACTAAAAATCAATGATAAAAGAAGGAAGGAAAAATCAAGCATCACTTGGAGAATGAACAATAGGTTGCTGATTGATCAATGGGTTTTAGAAGACATCAAGGAGGAAATTAAAAACTTCCTAGAGTTAAATGAAAACACAGACACAACATATCGGAATCTATGGGACACATTGAAAGCAGTTCTAAGAGGAAAATTCATTGCTTGGAGTTCATTCCTCAAAAAAAGAAAAAACCGACAAATAAATGATCTCATACTTCATCTCAAAATCCTAGAAAAAGAAGAGCAAAACAACAGCAAAAGAAGCAGAAGGCAAGAAATAATTAAAATCAGAGCTGAAATTAATGAAATGGAAACAAAAGAAACAATTGAAAAAATTGACAAAACTAAAAGTTGATTCTTTGAAAAAATAAATAAAATCAACAGACCCTTAGCCATGCTAATGAAGAGAAGAAGAGAGAGAACTCAAATTACTAACATACAGGATGAAAAAGGCAATATCACAACAGACACTTCAGAAATACAGAAGATAATCAGAAATTATTTTGAATCCTTATACTCCAATAAAATAGAAGGTAGTGAAGGCATAGATAAATTCCTTAAGTCTTATGATCTGCCCAAATTGAGTCAGGAGGATATAGACAACTTAAACAGACCAATAACAATAGAGGAAATAGAAGGAACCATCAAAAGATTACCAACTAAGAAAAGCCCAGGACCGGATGGGTATACAGCAGAGTTTTACAAAACCTTTAAAGAGGAATTAACACCAATACTTTTCAAGCTATTTCAGGAAATAGAAAAAGCGAGAGAACTTCCAAATTCATTCTACAAGGCCAACATTACCCTGATTCCGAAACCAGACAAAGACACTTCAAAGAAAGAAAACTTCAGACCAATATCGCTAATGAACCTTGACACAAAAATCCTCAATACAATTCTGGCGAATCAGATTCAAATGCATATCAAAAAAAATATACACCATGATCAAGTAGGATTCATCCCTGGGATGCAAGGCTGGTTCAATATACGGAAATCAATAAATGTTATTCACCACATCAATAGTCTTAAAAATAAGAACCATATGATCATCTCGATAGATGCAGAAAAAGCATTCGACAAAGTTCAGCATCCCTTTATGTTCAAAACTCTAGAAAGATTAGGGATAACTGGAACATATCTCAACATTGTAAAAGCAATCTATGATAAGCCACAGGCCAGCATCATTCTGAATGGAGAAAAATTGAAGGCATTCCCTCTAAGATATGGTACAAGACAGGGATGCCCTCTCTCACCACTTCTGTTCAACATAGTCCTTGAAACACTGGCCAGAGCAATTAGACAGATGAAAAAAATTAAAGGCATAAAAATAGGAAAAGAAGTACTTAAATTATCACTATTTGCAGATGATATGATCCTATACCTAGCAGACCCAAAAGGGTCTACAAAGAAGCTATTAGAGCTAATAAATGAATTCAGCAAAGTGGCAGGATATAAGATCAACACGCATAAATCAAAGGCATTCCTGTATATCAGCGACAAATCCTCTGAAACGGAAATGAGGACAACTACTTCATTCACAATATCCCCCCCAAAAATAAAATACTTGGGAATCAACCTAACAAAAGAGGTGAAAGATTTATATAATGAAAATTACAGAACCCTAAAGAAAGATATAGAAGAAGACCTTAGAAGATGGAAAAATACACCCCGCTCATGGATAGGCAGAACTAACATCATCAAAATGGCGATATTACCAAAAGTTCTCTATAAGTTCTATGCAATACCAATCAAAATCTCAACAGCATTTCTTGTAGAAATAGATAAAAGAATCATGAAATTCATATGGAATAATAAAAGACCCAGAATAGCAAAAACAATGCTAAGCAGGAAGTGTGAATCAGGCGGTATAGTGATACCAGACTTCAAACTATACTACAGAGCAATAGTAACAAAAACAGCATGGTACTGGTACCAAAACAGGCGGGTGGACCAATGGAACAGAATAGAGGACACAGTAACCAATCCACAAAACTACAACTACCTTATATTTGATAAAGGGGCTAAAAGCATGCAATGGAGGAAGGATAGCATCTTCAACAAATGGTGCTGGGAAAACTGGAAATCCATTTGCATCAAAATGAATCTGAATCCCTATCTCTCTCCATGCACAAAAGTTAACTCAAAATGGATCAAGGAGCTTGATATTAATTCAGAGACACGGCACCTGATAGAAGAAAAAGTTGGTTATGATCTACATACTGTGGGATCGGGCCCCAAATTCCTCAATAGGACACCCATAGCGCAAGAGTTAACAACTAGAATCAACAAATGGGACTTACTCAAACTAAAAAGTTTTTCTCAGCAAAAGAAACAATAAGAGAGATAAACAGGGAGCCTACATCCTGGGAACAAATCTTTAATCCACACACTTCAGATAGAGCCCTAATAACCAGAATATACAAAGAACTCAAAAAATTAGACAATAAGATAACAAATAACCCAATCAATAAAAGGGCCAAGGACCTGAACAGACACTTCACAGAGGAGGACATACAATCAATCAATAAGTACATGAAAAAATGGTCACCATCACTAGCAGTCAGAGAAATGCAAATCAAAACTTCCCTAAGATACCGTCTCACTCCAGTAAGAATGACAGCCATTAGGAAGTCAAACAACAATAAGTGCTGGAGAGGATGCAGGGAAAAGGGCACTCTTGTTCATTGCTGGTGGGACTGCAAATTGGTGTAGCCAATTTGGAAAGCAGTATGGAGATTTTTTGGAAAGCTGGGAATGGAACCACCATTTGACCCAGCTATTCCCCTTCTCGGTCTATTCCCTAAAGACCTAATAAGAGCATGCTACAGGGACACTGCTACATTGATATTCATAGCAGCACAATTCATGATAGCAAGATGGTGGAATCAGCCTAGATGCCCTTCAATAGATGAATGGATAAAAAAAATGTGGCATTTATACACAATGGAATATTACTCTGCATTAAAAAATGACAAAATCATAGAATTTGGAGGGAAATGGATGGCATTAGAGCAGATTATGCTAAGTGAAGCTAGTCAATCGTTAAAAAACAAATACCAAATGACCCCTTTGATATAAGGGGAGTAAACAAGGACAGGGTAGGGACGAAGAGCTTGAGAAGAAGATTTACATTAAACAGGGATGAGAGGTGGGAGGGAAAGAGAGTGAGAAGGGAAATCGCATGGAAATGGACGGCGATCCTCAGGGTTATACAAAATGATATATAAGAGAAAAGGAGGGGTAAGACAAGATAATACAAATGGAAGAAATGATTTACAGTAGAAGGGGTAGAGAGAGAAAAGGGGAGGGGAGGGGAGGGGAGGGGGATAGTAGAGAATAGGACTGACAGCAGAATACATCAGACTCTAGAAAGGCAATATGTTAATCAATGGAAGGGTAACTGATGTGATACAACAATCTGTATACGGGGTAAAGTTGGGAGTTCATAACCCGCTTGAATCAAACTGTGAAACATGATGTATTAAGAACTGTGTAATGTTTTGAACGACCAACAATAAAAAATAATAATAATAATACTAAAGGATTTCATGGTTTTCTGAACCTCAATTATGAGTGAGTAAACTTTTCTCTGCAAATGAACTAAATATTTAGTTCAGTTTTACATAACTACTGAAAATGTACCACCTGCTGCACAGCCTTCAGGTAATAAAACTCAGTGATGTATTATGCAAAAAAAAAATAAATAAATAAATTAAAAATAAAAATAAAAAGGTGTCTATTAGAAATTTTAAAATTAAATAAATAAATAAATAAATAAATAAATAAAATAAAAAAGACTGGATTTATGAGTAGAATTTTGAATTTATGAGTACCCACAAAATTAGCCAATTTTCCATTAATTATGAAATAAAACTTTGCTGAGTATAGCAATCTTGGGTGGCATGGTTTTCTAAGGCTTCCCTAGCTTGTTGGTTTTAATGTATTCCAAACTCACCCCAAACCAGGTCCAAATTTTTTCTGACCATGTTTCAGTTAAATCACAGCAATGACCAACCTCTTGATAGAAATTTCTATTTTAGTCAGCTTTTCATTGTTGTGACCAAAAGACTTGACAAAAAAAACTGAGAGAATGAAAGATTTATTTGGGTTCATGGTTTTAGAGATTTATCCATGTTCAGCCAACTGCATCATCTGGATCAAGATGTTGTAAAACATCATGACAAAATGATGCATCAAAGGAAAGCTGTTAAACATGATGTACAGAAAGTGGTGTGTGAGGGGTTGCTGGAATATAATGTAAACCTCAAAACCATATCTCAGTAACCTACTTCCTCCAGCCAACTCTACCCACCTATGCTATCACCCAGCTAATCCATTAACCTATTGACTATATTAGAGCTCTCATAATATAATCTTCACATTCTTGTATAGAAAGTTGCAGAAGATTTTCTAAAAACCTCATATTCAAACCACAAAAATCTTCATTTCAAATGAACTATTGAACTACTTTTAATGCCTTGATCAATTTTCTTACATCTCCCCCTGAGAGAAAATGAAGATCAACTATAACAGCAAATATTTAAGAGCAAGACATATACCAATAAGTCTTAAAATTTATTTAAAAAATAGACTTTTAAACCACAATAAGTAAAACCAAAAATCATTGAATAGAATGCTATCAAATTAAAAAGCTTTTGCACAGCAATGGAAACAAGAATTTGAAGAGAGAATTTACAGAATAGGAAAAGATCTTTGCCTTCAAAAAGAGTGTAACTATCCAGAATATATAAAGAACTCAAAAAAATATCAAAAAGCCCATAAATTGGCAAAATAACTAAACAGACATTTCTCAAAAGAAACAAAAGTTTCTAAATGTGACTGATAATCTTCTCTTATAGTTTTAATATTCTTTTCTTATTTTCTGTGTTAGATATTTTTATTTGTTTATGCTTTCCTTGGATTTTTTTTCTTTAAGCTTGTCTATTTGAGGGTCCTGAATGTATCCATACAGTTTTCTTTTTCTATTTGTTATTTTTAGTTCCACATGAGAGCACATTTTGATATATTTATACAAACATGAATTATATCTTAACGTATCTAATAAATCCTTTATATCTATATATACATATATATCTTATATATCTATATCATACAAATATATCATAACATATTAGTATCACAGTCTTATGTATGTGTGTGTGTGTGTGTGTGTATCAAACTATATTATAAAATGTATTAGAATCACTGTCTTGTGGGTGTATATGATATTGAGATTCACTGTGGAGTATTCATGTGTTTATATATGTCAGGAAGAAATCATGTTTAGATTCATTCCACTATAATTCTTATTTATATTTTTCTCCCTTCTCTTTATTCCCCCTTTTTCTAATCCATTAGACTCCTATTCTTTTGCACCCTCCATGTTGTGTGTTAGTGTCCACATATCAGAAAGAGAACATTTGATCTTTGTTGTGTTGTTGTTGTTGTTGTTGTATTGGCTTATTTCACGTAGTATAATAGTCTCCAGATCCAACACTTACCAGTAAATGTCATAAAGTCATTCTTCTCTATGGTTGAGTGATATGTAATTGTATACATAAACCATTCATTTGTTGAAGGGCACCTAGTTGGTTCCATAGCTTAGCTATTGTGAATTTTCCTGCTCTAAACACTAATGTGGCTGATTCTATTATTATTTCTTACTAATTATATTAATATGTAATTACAAATTAATCATATTATTTAATATAATTGATATGTAATTACTTAATATATAAGTTGCCTCGACCCCCAGCCAGCAAAGGAAGACTCGACACAGGATTCTTCTTTCAGCAGTTTATTCAGGCCTTATCTCAGTCATGACTTCAAGCTTCTTCTCCCCGACCCATGCCTCCCACCCCGAGCCCCAATGCAAAGCTGCCACATGGATCTTTCTCATAGGGTGTTATCTCAAAACACGCCAACTCTCCCTAATAAGGAGTTGTTTATCACTGACAACAGTGGCAGCCAGCGCCATGTTGTAATGGTGGCTATGGTCCGCAGAAACGGCTCACCACAATAAGTATCTTACTATTACATTATAGTGATTACAATACTTATTCTGCAATTATTATTATATGCTGATTTTCAATCCTTTGAGATACACAGAGGTGTGAACAAAGCTTTTTCATGTTATTATTGTTCCATTCCTTACAGGAAGAGAATAAGAATTAAAAAGAAAAGACAGAAAAGAGACAGTGAGCACATAAGAGAGAATCAGAAAAAGATACAGTAAGGAGAGAAATATAGAACAAATAATTCCAATTAATACAATGGTTTATAGATACATTTCTTTAAAATAAAGACCTGGGGGTTCTACATGGATTTTCCATTAAATCAAGAGCTGGGGAAATATAACCATGGGGCTAAAGGGTGCTAGGTCTACACAAAAAGACCCTATCTCAACAGAAAAATTTGAAGTTTCTAAGAATGTGGCTCACTGGACATGCATCTCTGGGATAAACCTTCACAAAAATGAAAACAAAAAGTCACAATTAATTATCATTATATGGACATTTTATATGAATTAAATATGACTTTTATGATTGATTTTTTTCACACATATTAAAATGTATTGATTTACCATGCACTTTTGATTATTTTAAACATCCTGGACTATGATTCACTGTGGAGGGGACTAGAAAATAACTCATGATTTGAATTTTGTTTTGGGGTTTTACATAATATAATACCAGTAAACATAGAGAATAAAAGGAACATAAATCTCCTTATAGGCAAAACATCATGATTCCAATCACTGATATTTGAAAAAGAACCACAACACTAATTATAATCTTGACTGATTATTTAGGAATTTTTGAAGCTTTGTGTTTTTATTTTTAACTTTAATGAATGAAAAAGACTCACTCATCTCACTCACCTCCTTTTTAATGTTAAGAACATTTATTTTACATTGCTCAGATTCTTTAAAACATATTGGAAAATGGTGAACTTATCACAGAGGCTCTTGTGTCAAAGGACTGATGCAACTTTCCAAGTTGTCATCTTGTAACACAAGACAAAATTTTAGTGTGAGCCCTGTTATTATTCCACTTAATGTTCTAATTTATTCCATTTGCAAGGTTTAAATTCATGTGCCATGGTTTATGAAAGTAAGTGAAGAAAGTATAAGGCAAAAATTAATCTTAAAAATTTCTTGTCAAGTAAGATTATTCAAGAGTAATATTGCTGCTTCATGACTTACCATGTTTTATTATTTAATATAAAGGTTCCAAATAAACTATAATTTTTTTAATAACTTCATATCAAAGACAAAAAAAGAAATAAGATATTTTTTTATAGTGATTTAGCATTTTCATAGTTCTGGTCTTGTGAGATTTATTTTTCAAAATCCGTATCTCAAAATGCTAATTATTAAAAAATACAAACTTGAGGATTCCAACATGGCGGCGGGTGCGGAGAGATCAAGTCTCTGACATCTTCAGCTGTGCAGGCATAGGGAGTCGTAAACAGCCTAATTCTGTTTGCTCAGGATCACTAGGCAATGCTGAGCTGACGTGGATCTGGAACGAGCAGTCTGGGCCTCTCAGAACACACACTGAACCTGGATCAGCTGAATTCAAGCTCCCGTTCGCCTGCTTTCCGCAGACAAACAGCTGTGACTCAGCACTAATCCATCCGGCTGAAACAACCAGTCAGCCCTTCTGATCCTACGGAGGTAAATGCCAACCGAGCCTTCATAGGTAGTGGCCACAGGTTTGAAACGGGGCTTGGGAGAGACAGTAAGGACCCACCCGTTGCATTGGTCACCCGGCAAAGGGAAACGAACTGTCGCCATTTGCAAGAGATACCACCATAGCAGACAACTGACGTCATCAGACTGCGGCGGAGGAGATAACTTCATTGAAACCTGCGGCTACAGGTGTGTAATTCCCTAGCCTTCCCTCTCCACACATCAGGGAAACCTTAAGGGCCAATCTCAGCTCTCCTGTAAGGGCCCCTCCCAGCTCTCCCGTGAGCACGGTACCCAGACCGAGAGAATTAGAGGTGGCGTGGGACCCGCAGCGCGGGACTACTGCTCCCACCAGTGCTGACAGCTGAGGTCTCTTGCACCAGCTACTGGGGGTGTGGCTACCGGAGGGGCAGTAAAATTCACTGAGGATTCTCAGCCCCAAGCTCTACAAACTTAGGGTCTGAGGGAATGACAAACTGGAAGAATGTGCCCAGTCATTCATGACAACAGGGCTCCCGGGAGCAGCAGACCTGGTGTGTACCCAGTATTGTGGTGAGCGGCACCCGTGAGAGGGGCCTGGCTAGAGGAAAAGTGGGGAAGTGACTAGACACAAGAGGTCGCCCTAGGCACCCAGGATTGGAGACTCGCCCAGTATGGGAGGAGGAGCTGCTGCACAGTGATTGGTTTCCGTGTATTGATAGGAGAAACTTGGCCTGGTGGTCACAGCGCCACCTACTGGAAGAGAAGTTAATCAAACTCTAAGACTGCATTCATTAGGTTTTTTGTTGTTGTTGTTGTTTTTGTTGTTGTTGTTGTTTTTAATTTTGATTTGGGGTTTTCTTTCATTTTCATTTTTCTTTCTTGTTTTTTTTTAATTTTTTTACACTTTTTTTTAAAATTTTTTTTCTTCCAATTTTAATTTTTTTTATTATTTAAAAAAAATTTTTTTCTTTTTTTATTTCCTATTTTTTTTCTTCTTTTGTCTTTTCATTTCTTTTCAATTATCTTATCTCCCCTTCCTTGAATTCTACCTGCTTACTCTCATTCTCTTTAGTGACTTTTTCCCTTCCCTTCTAATACCTTTCCTCCCAAGCATCAAATAAATTTATAGGAGTAAACAGTAACTCAGCAGTCAAACAGAACAAGAAGAAACATGAGCAGCTTCAAAAAGCAAGAAAGAAAAGGAGTACAAACAATGCAGGACAGCCTAAATATTCAGGAGGACCTAGAGTCATCAGAAAAATGGTCATATAAAGAACTCAAGGAAAACCTTAGACAGATGGAATAGAACCTTAAAGAATATACGAAACAGCAAATTCAAGCAGCGAAAGAACATATTGAGAATGTATTACACAAACAGATAAAAGAAGAAGTTAAGCACCTTTATCAGGAGATAGAGATTATAAAAAAGAATCAAACCATAATCTTAGAAATGAAGGAAACTATAAACCAAATTAAAAACTCAATTGAGAGTATCACTAACAGAGTAGAGCAAGTAGAAGCCAGAACGTCAGATAATGAAGACAAATTATTTCATCTTGAAAAGAGTCTAGCCAACTCAGAAAGGCTGGTAAAAAATCACGAGAAAAACATCCAAGAGTTATGGGATAACATAAAAAAGCCAAACTTATGAGTCATCAAGATAGAAGAAGGTACAGAGATTCAAACCAAGGGAATGAGTACCTGCTGAATGAAATAATTACAGAAAACTTTCCAGAAATAAAAAAGGAAACAGATATACAAATTGAAGATGCATACAGGACACCGAGCACACAAAATCACAGTAGACCAATGCCAAGACACATTGTTATGAAGATATCCAATATACAGAACAAAGAGAAAATATTAAAAGCTACAAGAGAAAGGAGACAGATTACATTCAGGGGTAAACCAATAAGGTTAACAACGGATTTTTCATCGCAGACACTGAAAGCAAGAAGGTCATGAAACAATGTATTTCAAACACTGAAAGACAATGGATGCCAACCAAGAATTCTGTATCCAGCAAAATTAAGCTTCAGGTATGACAACAAAATAAAAATCTTTCATGATAAACAAAAGTTAAAAGAATTTGCAGCCAGAAAACCAGCATTGCAAAGCATTTTGAGCAAAACACTACACGAGAAAGAAATGAAAAACAATAACCAAAACCATCAGAGGGAAGTGCCTCGGTAAAGACAGAGGGCGAGGGGAAAAATAATCATGGAGAAACAAACTAAATTTTTTTTTAAAAAAAAAGGATAAATAATCAAACATGGATGGAAGTACAAACCATATATCAATAGTAACTCTGAATGTTAATGGCTTAAACTCTCCAATAAAGCAACATAGGCTGATAACATGGATTAAAAAAACAAATCCAACAATATGCTGCCTCCAGGAGACACATCTGATTGGAAAAGACATACACAGGCTGAAGGTGAAAGGTTGGGAAAAAATATACCATACACACGGTCCTCGTAAGCAAGCAGGGGTGGCCATCCTCATATCGAATAAAATCGACTTCAAGACTAAGTTAATCAAAAGAGATAAAGAAGGACATTATATACTGTTAAAAGGAACCATTCACCAACAAGACATAACAATTATCAATATTTATGCACCAAATGATGGTGCTGCGACATTCATAAAACAAATTCTCCTCAAGTTCAAGAATCAAATAGACCACAACACAATAATTATGGGTGACTTCAACACACCTCTCTCACCATTGGACAGATCCTCCAAACAAAAGTTGAATAAGGAAACTATAGAACTCAATACCACAATCAATAACCTAGACTTAACTGACATATATAGAATATATCAACCATCATCAAATGGATATACTTTTTTCTCAGCAGCACATGGGTCCTTCTCAAAAATAGACCATATATTATGCCACAGGGCAACCCTCAGTAAATATAAAGGGGTGGAGATAATACCATGCATTTTATCTGATCACAATGGAATGAAACTGGAAATCAATGATAAAAAAAGGAAGGAAAAATCCTACATCACATGGAAAATGAACAATATGTTACTGAATGATCAATGGGTTACACAAGACATAAAGGAGGAAATCAAAAAATTCTTAGAGATAAATGAAAATACAGACACAACATATCGGAATCTATGGGACACAATGAAAGCAGTTTTAAGAGGAAAATTCATCGCCTGGAGGTCATTCCTCAAAAAAAGAAAAAACCAACAAATAAATGAGCTCACACTTCATCTCAAAGCCTTAGAAAAGGAAGAGCAAAACAACAGCAAATGTAGCAGAAGGCAAGAAATAATTAAAATCAGAACGGAAATTAATGAAATTGAAACAAAAGAAACTATTGAAAAAATTAACAAAACTAAAAGTTGGTTCTTTGAAAAAATAAATAAGATCAACAGACCTTTAGCCATGCTAACAAAGAGAAGAAGAGAGAGAACTCAAATTACTAACATACGAGATGAAAAAGGCAATATCACAACAGATGCTACAGAAATACAGAAGACAATTAGAAATTATTTTGAAAACCTATATTCCAATAAAATAGAAGATAGTGAAGACATCTATAAATTTCTTAAGTCATATGATTTGCCCAGACTGAGTCAGGAGGATACACACAATTTGAACACACCAATATCAATGGATGAAATTGAAGAAACCATCAAAAGACTACCAACCAAGAAAAGCCCAGGACCGGATGGGTATACAGCGGAGTTTTACAAAACCTTTAAAGAAGAATTAATACCAATACTTTTCAAGTTATTTCAGGAAATAGAAAAAGAGGGAGCTCTTCCAAATTCATTCTATGAGGCCAACATCACCCTGATTCTGAAACCACACAAAGACACCTCAAAGAAAGAAAACTACAGACCAATATCTCTAATGAACCTAGATGCAAAAATCCTCAATAAAATTCTGGCGAATCGAATACAAAAACACATCAAAAAAATTGTGCACCTTGATCAAGTAGGATTCATCCCTGGTATGCAAGGCTGGTTCAATATACGGAAATCAATAAATGTTATTCACCACATCAATAGACTTAAAGATAAGAACCATATGATCATCTCAATAGACGCAGAGAAAGCATTTGACAAAGTACAGCATCCCTTTATGTTCAAAACACTTGAAAAACTAGGGATAACAGGAACGTACCTTGACATTGTAAAAGCTATCTATGCTAAGCCTCAGGCTATCATCATTCTGAATGGACAAAAGTTGAAAGCATTCCCTCTAAAATCTGGAACAAGACAGGGATGCCCTCTATCACCACTTCTATTCAATATATTTCTCGAAACACTGGCCAGAGCAATTAGACAGACTAAAAAAATTAAAGGCATAAAAATAGGAAAAGAAGAACTTAAATTATCACTATTTGCAGATGACATGATTCTATACTTAGAAGACCCAAAACTGTCTACAAAGAAACTACTAGAACTAATAAATGAATTCAGCAAAGTGGCAGGATATAAAATCAACATGCATAAATCAAAGGCATTTATGTATATCAGCGACAAAACTTCTG
This sequence comes from Ictidomys tridecemlineatus, assembly GCF_052094955.1. NCBI lineage: Eukaryota > Metazoa > Chordata > Mammalia > Rodentia > Sciuridae > Ictidomys > Ictidomys tridecemlineatus. The sequence continues at coordinate 6,145,688 of NC_135494.1, read as the reverse complement.
AAACGAAAATGAGGAAAAACATTCCATTCACAATATCCTCCAAAAAAATAAAATACTTGGGAATCATCCTAACAAAAGAGGTGAAAGATTTATACAATGAAAACTACAGAACCCTAAAAAGATAAGTAGAAGAAGATCTTAAAAGATGGAAAAATATACCCTGTTCATGGATAGGCAGAATTAACATTATCAAAATGGCGATATTACCAAAAGTTCTCTATAGGTTTAATGCAATGCCAATCAAAAATCCCAATGGCATTTCTTGAAGAAATAGATAAAGCAATCATGAAATTCATATGGAAGAATAAAAGATCCAGAATAGCAAAAGCAATTTTAAGCAGGAAGTGTGAATCAGGCGGTATAGCGATACCAGATTTCAAACTATATTACAGAGCAACAGTGACAAAAACAGCATGGTACTGGTACCAAAACAGGCGAGTGGACCAATGGTATAGAATAGAGGACACAGAGACTAATCCACAAAGTTACAACTATCTTATATTTGATAAAGGGGCTAAAAGCATGCAATGGAGGAAGGATAGCATCTTCAACAAATGGTGTTGGGAAAACTGGAAATCCATATGCAAAAAAATGAAACTGAATCCCTTCCTCTCGCCATGCACAAAAGTTAACTCTAAATGGATCAAGGAGCTTGATATCAAATCAGAGACTCTGCGTCTGATAGAAGAAAAAGTTGACTCCGATCTACATATTGTGGGGTCGGGCTCCAAATTCCTTAATAGGACACCCATAGCACAAGAGTTAATAACAAGGATCAACAAATGAGACTTACTTAAACTAAAAAGGGTTTTCTCAGCATGAGAAACAATAAGAGAGGTAAATAGGGAGCCTACATCCTGGGAACAAATTTTTACTCCTCACACTTCAGATAGAGCCCTAATATCCAGAGTATACAAAGAGCTCAAAAAATTAGACAATAAGATAACAAATAACCCAATCAACAAATGGGCCAAGGATCTGAACAGACACTTCTCAGAGGAGGACATACAATCAATCAACAAGTACATGAAAAAATGCTCACCATCTCTAGCAGTCAGAGAAATGCAAATCAAAACCACCCTAAGATACCATCTCACTCCAGTAAGATTGGCAGCCATGATGAAGTCAAACAACAACAAGTGCTGGCGAGGATGTGGAGAAAAGGGCACTCTTGTTCATTGCTGGTGGGACTGCAAATTGGGGCGGCCAATATGGAAAGCAGTTTGGAGATTCCTGGGAAAGCTGAGAATGGAACCACCATTTGACCCTGCTATTGCCCTTCTCGGACTATTCCCTGAAGACCTTAAAAGAGCATGCTACAGGGATGCTGCCATATCGATGTTCATAGCAGCACAATTCACAATAGCTAGACTGTGGAACCAACCCACATGCCCTTCAATAGATGAATGGATAAAAAAAAATGTGGCATCTATACACAATGGAATACTATGCAGCAATAAAAAATGACAAAATCATAGAATTTGCAGGGAAATGGATGGCACTAGAGCAGATTATGCTTAGTGAAGCTGTCAATCCCTAAAAAACAAATACCAAATGTCTTCTTTGATATAATGAGAGCAACTATGAACAGAGCAAGGAGGAAGAGCAGAATGAAAAGACTAACATTTAACAGAGTCATGAGATGGGAGGGAAAGGGAGAGAAAAGGGAAATTGCATGGAAATGAAGGCAGACCCTCATTGCTATACAAAATTACGTGTAAGAGGTTGTGAGGGGAATGGGAAAATAAACAAGGAGAGTAATGAATTACAGTAGATGGGGTAGAGAGAGAAGAAGGGAGGGGAGGGGAGGGGGGATAGTAGGGGATAGGAAAGGTAGCAGAATACAACAATTACTAATTGGGCATTATGTAAAATTGTGGATGTATAACCGACGTGATTCTGCAATCTGCATTTGGGGTAAAATTGGGAGTTCATAACCCACTTCAATCTAATGTATGAAATATGATATGTCAAGAGCTTTGTTATGTTGTGAACAACCAATAAAAAAATAAAATAAAATAAAATAAAAAATAAAAATAAATAAAAAATACAAACTTTGCATGCATACCTAAAGATTGCTGAGACATTAAAAATAAGAAATGTGTCAAAAACCAAAACACTTTTCCAGAAATTTAAAAATAAAAATTTCCACAAAACTGAATTTGTGTGATTTAAAATAAAGGTGTTCCCAGTTCAATACATCTTAGAGCATTCTTTTAATACCACGTATATGTTTCTACAAGACATGGCATTTGATTGTCCAACACATTTTAATTTAGATACAGCACAATATAAGAGGAACCTTTAGAATAAATGTGGTACAACATTAAAAAGTGTTTAACTCCAAGTTAGACAAAAGAATGAAAACTATAAAAACTGAATAGTATTAAATTTGATAAGGGCACTTGTTTACTTATAATACTGGAGAAATACTTTGAGAGACAAATAATTGATTGTTTTTATATCTAATATTTTATACCTGTAGACCATTTCCTAAAATAGTAAAAATGAGATATATTTAATCCCAAAAAGCAAGAAGAGTCAAATGACAAGAATTCTGAAAAATAGAATAGCCCTCCTTATAGCCCAAAATAATTAGCCAATACATATTATATATATTTTTTAAATTTACTTTATTTGTAAATGAAATCATTGTACAAAAATGTCCAATAAATGTCTTTTTTCTTCTTTGAAAGGATTTAATGTTTTAATTTTCTAAATCATCAGATGAGATTTCAAACAGGGTTATTCATACTTTAAGACTCAACTAAGAAAAGGCAAATAGAAAGATCCAACATGGTGGCAGACGAGGAGAGATCAAGTCTCTTACCTCTTCAGCTGAGTGGATATAGGGAGTCGAAAACCGTCTAAATGTTCTTTGCTCAGGATCACTAGGCAATGCTGAGCTGACCTGTATCTGGGAAGAATAGTCTGGGCCTCTCAGAACACACACCGAGCCCGGATTGGCTGAATTCAAGCTCCTGTTCACCTGCTTCTTGCAGACAAACTGCTGTGACTCAGCACTAAACGATCTCACTGAAACAACTGGTCGGCACTTTTGAACCTGCGGAGGTTAATGCCAACTGAACCTTCATAGGCAGTGGCAGGATTGAGACGGGGCTTGGGAGAGACAGTAAGGACCCACCCATTGCATTGGTCACCTGGCAAAGGGAAACGAACTGTCACCATTTGCAAGAGATACCACCATGGCAGAGAACTGACATCACCAAACTGCGGCGGAGGAGATAACTTCATTGAAACCAGCGGCTACAGGTGTGTAACCCTCTAGCCTTCCCTCGCCACACAGCAGGGAAACCTTAAGGGCCCCTCCCAGCTCTCCCATGAGCTCGATAGCCAGACCGAGGGAATCAGGAGTGGCGTGGGACCCACGGCGCGGAACTCCCAGCTACCGCTCCCACCAGTGCTGACAACTGAGGTCTCTTGCACCAGCTACCAGGGGCGTGCCTACCAGAGAGCAAGCAAAATTCGCTGAGCATTCTCAGCCCCAAGCTCCACAAATTAGGGTCTGAGGGAATGGCAAACAGGGAGAGTGTTCCCAGTCGCTCATGAAAATAGGGCTCCCGGGAGCAGCAGACCTGGTGTGTAGCCAGTATTGTGGTGAGTGTCACCAGTGAGTGGGGCCTGGCTTGAGGAAAAGCGGGGAAGTGACTAGACACAAGAGAAGGCTCTAGGCACTCAGGATTAGAGACCCACCCAGGCTGGGAGGAGAAGCTGCTGCACAGTAATATGAGGAGAAGCTTGGCCCGGTGGGCACAGCTCCACCTATTAGAAGAGAAGTTAATCAAACCCTAAGACTGCATTTATTAATTTTTTTTATTATTTGGGATTTTTCCTTTTCATTTTTTTGTTGTTTTTTAAATTTTTTAGATTTTTTTATTTTTTTTAATTTTAATTTTTATTTTGATTATTTTTTAATTTTCTTTTCTTTTTGTAGTTTTTATTTTTTTTCTTTATTTTTTCATTTCTTTTCAATTTCCTTATTCCCCCTTCCTTGAATTCTACCTGCTTACTCTCATTCTCTTTAGTGACTTCTTCCCGTCTCTTCTATTACCTTTCCTCCCAAGCATCAAATAAATTTATAGGAGTAAACAGTAACTCAGCAGTCAAACAGAACAAGAAGTAACATGAGCAGCATGAAAAAGCAAGGAAGAAAAGGAATACAAAAAATGCAGGACATCCTAAATATTCAGGTGGACCTAGAGACATCAGAAAAATGGTCAAATAAAGAACTCAAGGAATACCTTAGACAGATGGAATGGAACCTTAAAGAGGATATGAGACAGCAAATTCAAACAGTGAAAGAACACATTGAAAATGAATTACATAAACAGATAAAGAAGAAATTAAGCATCTTTATCAGGATATAGAGATTTTTAAAAAATCAAAAAATAATTCTAGAAATGAAGGAAACTATAAACCAAATTAAAAACTCAAATGAGAGTATCACTAACAGAGTGGAGCAAGTAGAAGCCAGAACGTCAGATAATGAAGACAAAATATATCATCTTGAAAAGAGTCTAGCCAACTCAGAAAGGCTGGTAAAAAATCATAAGAAAAACATCCAAGAGATATGGGATAACATAAAAAAACCAAACTTGAGAGTCATTGGGATAGAGGAAGGTATAGAGTCCAAACCAAGGGAATGTGCAACCTGCTGAATGAAATAATTACAGAAAACTTTCCAGAAATAAAAAAGGAAATGGATATACAAATTGTAGATGCATACAGGACACCAAGCACACAAAATCACAGTAGACCAACACCAAGACACATTGTTATGAAGATAGCCAATATATAGAACAAAGAGAAAATATTAAAAGCTACAAGAGAAAGGAGGCAGATTACATTCAGAGGTAAACCAATAAGGTTAACAACGGATTTTTCATCGTACATGCTGAAAGCAAGAAGATCCTGGAACAATGTATTTCAAACACTGAAAGACAATGGATGCCAACCAAGAATTTTGTAATCAGCAAAATTAAGCTTCAGGTATGACAACAAAATAAAAATCTTTCATGATATACAAAAGTTAAAAGAATTTGCAGCCAGAAAACCAGCATTGCAAAGCATCTTGAGCAAAACATTACACGAGGAAGAAATGAAAAACAATAACCAAAACCATCAGTGGGAAGTGCCTCAGTAAAGACAGAGGGCAGGGGGAAGCTAATCATGGAGAAACAAACTAAAGTTTTAAAAAAGATGAATAATCAAACATGGCTGGAAGTACAAACCATATATCAATAGTAACTCTAACGTTAATGGCTTAAACTCTCCAATAAAGCAACATAGGCTGATAACATGGATTAAAAAAACAAATCCAACAATATGCTGCCTCCAGGAGACACATCTGATTGGAAAAGACATACACAGGCTGAAGGTGAAAGGTTGGGAAAAAATATACCATACACACGGTCCTCGTAAGCAAGCAGGGGTGGCCATCCTCATATCGAATAAAATTGACTTCAAGACTAAGTTAATCAAAAGAGATAAGGAAGGACATTATATACTGTTAAAAGGAACCATTCACCAACAAGACATAACAAATGTCAATATTTATGCACCAAATAATGGTGCTGCAACGTTCATAAAACAAATTCTCCTCAAGTTCAAGAATCAAATAGACCACAACACAATAATTATGGGTGACTTCAACACACCTCTCTCACCACTGGACAGATTCTCCAAACAAAAGTTGAATAAAGAAACTATAGAACTCAATATCACAATCAATAACCTAGACTTAACTGATATCTATGGAATATATCAACCATCATCAAGTGGATATACTTTTTTCTCAGCAGCACATGGATCCTTCTCAAAAATAGACCATATATTATGCCATATGGCAACCCTCAGTAAATATAAAGGGGTGGAGATAATACCATGCATTTTATCTGATCATAATGGAATGAAACTGGAAATCACTGATAAAAGAAGGAAGGAAAAAAATCCTACATCACATGGAAAGTGAACAATATGTTACTGAATGATCAATGGGTTACAGAAGACATAATGGAGGAAATCAAAAAATTCTTAGAGATAAATGAAAATACAGACACAACATATCGGAATTTATGGGACACACTGAAAGCAGTTTTAAAAGGGAAATTCATCGCCTGGAGGTCATTCCTTAAAAAAAGAAAAAACCAACAAATAAATGAGCTCACACTTCATCTCAAAGCCTTAGAAAAGAAAGAGCAAAACAACAGCAAATGCAGCAGAAGGCAAGAAATAATTCAAATCAGAGCATAAATCAACAAAATGGAAACAAAAGAAACTATTGAAAAAATTGACAAAACTAAAAGTTGGTTTTCGAAAAAATAAATAAGATCGACAGATCCTTAGCCATGCTAACAAAGAGAAGAAGAGAGAGTGTGGGAAGCCATTTCTGACATGTGATTGGGTGGCTCCCGTTAAGGGTCTGAGGTGCTTTGGCTGTGTGGAAGCTTTCCCAGCCCTTTCCTGATGAGAGAGCCCATCCATGTCGGGGTGTGCCTGACCACTGACCCTGGGGACCCAATCACTGACCCTGACCTTGGAGTATAGCCCCCCTCAACCTTCATTGGATGGAATTCTCCCCTGAATCTCTTGTTCCCCAATAAAAGGCTATTCCCAAGCGTGTTCAATCTTTCTCTTTCTCCTGCTAGCCCTGAGTAATCCTTGCTGCCCTGCTGGGCGGTTAGAGGTGGGAACCAGCGAGGTGAGCCGTCTCAGACCTAGCAATAGAAATAAGGTAACTGAGTCTGTGTGTTTTATTTCAATCTCTTCTAACTAACTTTATGCTTAGAACCTCATTAATGAAACCATTGCGCAGGCCGCGTGGTGGAATTGGCGCCCACGAGGGGGGCATTCTAGATTAGTTAGATTGAGTGGGAGCACGCTATAAAGATAAGGATAAAAATAAAGGTAAAGGAAGAGGTGACAATTTGGGTCACAAAAGTACCTGGAGTTATTGAAGGAAAGAGACATTAAATTAATTAAAATGGGAAATTCAACTTGTATGGATAAGGAAATGTACCTATTTTAGACAGTACAATTAATCAAAAAGGAAAACAGATAAAGAAAACTCAGTTATTATAATTTTTAAAGATTGTAGGTGAATATTGTCCTTGGTTTTGCAAACAGGAATCTCCAAATTTACTTGGGACAAATTAGGAAAAAAGTTACAGAGAGTCTGTCTTTCTAATGAACTACCTGGAGGCATAGAAAATATTCACAAAACTTGGACGGCTCTAGAAGTTTGTCTTTTTGAATATATGGGCCAGAGTTCGTGGCCCCCTGAGGATCTTTTAAAAGGCATTCAATGGGCTGTTAAGTCTGTTCAAATGGAAAATCAGCTTGAGGCTAAGTTAATTCCCTTTCCCTTAAGTCGTTTAAAAACAAAGGCACTAGGGGCCAAGCCAAAGGTTAAAAATGTGAACTTAAACTCCCAAGATCAGGCTAGCCCACAGGCAGATTGTAAAGAGAAACATCAGAGAGGAGAAACACCCAAAATCCTAGAAAGCCCTCCGGAAGAGGTAGACTATCTTCCTGGAGAGCAAAATACCGAAGAGATTCCTAGAGGGGCTCAGGGTTCTTCTCAACCACGTGGTTTAGAAACCCAAATTCAAAATGGTGATAGTTCAGAGTCCAACCGTGGCTCACAGACTGAGGAAGAAGAATCAGACATTGAAACTCAGGACTTAGAGAGAAATTTTAATAGGCTGCGTTTAACACCACCTGCCCAAGCTATTCGGATTCAGCCGGTACCTGCTAAAAGGACAAAATTTAACAGATGTGCTGAATTAAAAATGACTTTTCTTACCCCAGTCCAGCGAGGTATTAAAAAGGCTCAAGAAATGGGAGAGGATACTAGTGGTTTTCACCTTTTTCCAGTTTTTGAACAAGTTAATGAGCAAGATCAGAGAGTTAGAGTTCATGCTGTAATCCCATTTAAAACTATTAAGGAACTAAAAAGTGCATGTGAGATGTATGGTCCAAATTCATCTTTTGTACAGAGCCTGATAGAAAATATTTGCTCACAACCCCTTCCTCCTAGCGTTTGGATTTCTTTAGCCAGATCTTGTCTGAGTGGGGGAGATTTCTTACTTTGGAGGACTTATTGGAATGATTTTTGTACTGAACAGGCAGAAAAGAACAGAAGACAGGGCATAGAAATGCCAGTAGCAATGTTTTTAGGGACCGCAGATTTCACTGATTTAGAAAGACAGTTAAATTATGATTTTGTAGTTATACAATCAAATAACTGATTGTGCAAAACGTGCTTGGAGACAGATCTCTCCAAGGACCAATCCAATTTAGTTCTTACCAAAATCAGACAGGCTGCCAGTGAGACTTATTCAGATTTCGTAGCCCGATTGTATCAGGCTTCAAACAGATCCATTGGGGACCCAGGAGCAAGTGAATTTATTATTAGACAATTGGCTTTTGAAAACTCGAATAAATTTTGTCAGTATATTCTCCGGCCGCATCGTAAAAAAGGAACAGTTTCTGAGTATATTCGCCTGTGTTCTGACATAGACTCCACCCAGTTGCAGATGGTAACATTAGCTGCAGCATTAAAAGAAACTTTGAGGCCACAGGATTTAAGACAAAAGTCCCAAGGGAGATGTTACATTTGTGGGAAAAATAATCATTTTGTGCGTGAGTGCCGCCTGCGCAATTTTAAGTTCAGGGCTCCATCTACTGATGATAATAGATATTGCAGGACTCAGCCCCACGTGGTGGATTCAGATGGCCTGGATGAGCCCGCCTTCTTGTCATTATTTCCGCCTAGCTGGAACACAAACTTCCGGTTGGCCCACCCCCCAGCCCGAGAATGAGGAAGTAGGTGGTCGAGCAATGTGACATCATCGCGCCAACCATGGGGGCTGCCATCTTTAATTTTACCAGAGCTGAACAGTTTCCCTACAAACCCCTAATGATTTTCAAGGCTTTTAAGAGATATTAATTGGCTGAGGCCATCCTTAAAACTAACTAATTCTAAATTAAGTTCTTTATTTCAGATATTACAAGGAAATCCCTGTCCAACCTCTCCTCGTCAGCTAACCTTGGAAGCTAAAACAGCTTTAAGGAGAGTGGAAAATTCAATTAAAAATGCACAGCTTACTAGAATAGATCCTAAAGAAATAGTGTATTTATTAATATTTCCAACTGAGCATACCCCAACAGGAGCCATATGGCAAAGATTAGGAGTTATTGAGTGGATTTATTTATCCCACTCCCCTCAAAAAAAATTAATTCCTTTTCATGATTCTATAACTCAATTAGTAATTAAAGGTAGAACTAGGATTTTACAATTAATTGGATCTGAGCCTGATATCATAATTATTCCATTTTCTGTTCAACAGACTAATTGGCTTTTTCAAACTTCTAGCTTAAGTAAAAAATTTAATATTACCAAAAAACAAGCTCATCAGATTGTAAGCCAATGCCCTAAGTGTGTTATTCCCACTCCATCTCTGCCATCAGGGGTAAATCCCCGTGGATTAAAACCAAATCAGATATGGCAAATGGATGTAACTCATATTCCTCAATTTGGTAAGCAATGTTATGTGCATGTCATAGTGGACACTTATTCTAGATTTATTTTTGCCACAGCACGTGCTAAGGAGAATACTCAACATGTAATTTCTCATTGCTTAGCAGATTTATCCATTTTAGGGTGCCCTATGCAGATTAAAACAGATAATGCTCCAGCTTACGTAAGCTCTTCTTTTCAACAATTTTGCCAAGAGTTTAAAATTAATCATAAAACAGTAATTCCTTATAACCCCCAAGGTCAAGCCATTGTGGAATGAGCTCATTTATCTATTAAGCTTCAATTACAAAAATTAAAAGGAGGGAATAGGATTGTCACTCCCCAAAATAGCCTTAATCATGCCTTGTTTGTTTGAATTTTTTAAACTGTGACACAGAAGGTCACACTGCTGCTGAGAGACAAATATCTCCCTCAGTAACAGGCCCTTTAGGCAGAGTTCTGTGGAAAGATTTACAGACTGGTCAATGGAAGGGTCCAGACCCAGTGATAATGTGGGGCAAAGTAATGCTTGTATTTTCCCAGAAGGCTCTTTCCATCCTATTTGGGTGCCTGCTATCAGACATGGAGGAGTTAGAACCCAGATTCAAGTGACTGAGGATTGACCTGGAGGAGCCACTACCCAGAAGGAGGAGATATCGGAAAAAGATAAAGAAAGACTAGATTGAACCAGCCAAAAAGCTGATTTCATGGGAAGGCGTGAAGAGGCTAACAACCCAGGCTTCCCGAATACTTTGACGCCTAGGAAAGAACAGGACCCCAGTCTTGATGGTAGCAACAGTAATTGCCCTACTGGGCTGTCAGGTAAAGGGGAATCAAGTAGACACTTATTGAACATATTTCCCAGATCCACCCCTGGTACACCCAACTATGTGGACTGGAGAATCTATTCCAGTATTTACTAATGACTCATTCATGATGGGAGGATTTACAGATACTCATATTACTCCCAATAATGTGACTATATTTAATTATTCTGGCTACAGTGCCCAATTACCTTTGTGTTGGTCAATGATAACCATGCTGGCTGACTGAAAGTATCATTCGAAGAAAATACAGTGATTGGTAGACCTAGACTGACAAATAATTCTATTTATGGGGACTTAAAACCTAATACTAGATCAGTAATTAAGATGGGACTTTCCCATAACAAGACAGTCATTTCTACAAAACCTCCACCGACATCCCACTGTCCAAATAGTTCTACAATTGAGATTGGCACCTTTCCTAGATGGATGGATTGTGTAAATACCTTTCCTGCACAACATAAGGTGTCTAAAGATAGGGGTATATTTTAGACTGGTCTCCAAAAATTGATAAGAGACAACTACAAAGAAATTCTGCTATGACCTGCAGGATTTGTTAGTAATATTTTGACTTATAGTGAAGGAGGTATTCAAAAAAGATATTTGGTGTTTAATTGCTGCCTCAGAATATTTACATTTTACAGATAAACCTTTATCAAAATTTGTCAGCAAAAACTGTAAAGAGGGATCTTGCTATGGCTTTTGAGCTTGTGTCCAATCTCCATATGTTTTAATTATTGGAAATGTAAAAGTTAAATGGATAGATGACAGATATATTGTTACTTATAATAAGTGCAACCTAACCAATTGTATTACTAGGTATAATGGAGGAAAAGGAGTGCTGATTCTTCATCAGCCCTCTTTCCTTGCTAATATTTCAGAGCCATGGTATGCTGATGCTGGTCTACAAGTCTTGCAGCAAATTCATACCCAGCTAACAAGACCTAAATGTGCTATTGGAGTCATAATTGTTGGTGTTTTAGCGCTGGTCTCGATTATTGCCTCAACTGTCTCTGCGTCTCTGACATTGTCTCAAAATATTCAGCATGCAAAATTCCATAATAATTTACCTCAAAATACTTCCAAGGCTCTGTGTAATCAAGTAAATATTGATGAAAGGATTGAGACTAAATTAAACACCTTAGAGGAGACTGTTATAGACATAAGTAATGAACTTTCAGCCTTAAAATTTAAGGAAAGGCTTAAATGCCATGCTAATTATAAGTATGTATGTGTTACAGCTGCCAAGTACAATGCTTCTCTCTGGGATTGGGAGAAGGTTAAAAACCATTTATTAGGTATTTGGCAAAATAGTAATAATAGCTTGGATATTTTGGAACTTCATCACCATATCCAAGACATTCAAATAATAGAGCTGATTTTTCAGATCCTTCTTCTTTGGCTAACCAAATATTGAAGGAGTTAAATGGATTCAATCCTGGAAATATTCTTAAACACTCCGCTTGGTACATTATTGGATTATTCTCCTTGCTGTTAATTCTCTTTTGTAATCATAGGATGGTGAGTCTTCCAATCAAGGATCCAGAAACTCCAGAGTGTGAACTGCTGCCTCATTGTTAAGAAAAGAAACAGGGAATATGTGGGAAGCCATTTCTGACACGTGATTGGGTGGCTCCTGTTAAGGGTCTGAGGCGCTTTGGCTGTGTCCAAGCTTTCCCGGCCCTTTCCTGATGAGAGAGCCCATCCGTGTGGGGGTGTGCCTGACCACTGACCCCGGGGACCCAATCACTGACCCTGACCTTGGAGTATAGCCCCCCTCAACCTTCATTGGATGGAATTTTCCCCTGAATCTCTTGTTCCCCAATAAAAGGCTAATCCCAGGTGTGTTCAATCTTTCTCTTTCTCCTGCTAGCCCTGAGTAATCCCTGCTGCCCTGCTGGGCGGTTAGAGGTGGGAACCAGAGAGGGGAGCTGTCTCGGACCTAGCAATAGAAATAAGGTAACTGAGTCTGTGTGTTTTATTTCAATCTCTTCTAACTAACTTTATGCCTAGAACTTCATTAATGAAACCATTGCGCAGGCTGCATGGTGGAAGAGAGAACTCAAATTACTAACATACAGGATAAAAAAGGCAACATCACAACAGATACTACAGAAATACAGAACATAATTAGGAATTATTTTGAAAACCTATATTTCAATGAAATAGAAGATAGTGAAGACATCGATAAATTTCTTAAGTCATATGATTTGCCCAGACTGAGTCAGGAAGATACACACAATTTGAACAGACCAATATCAATGGATGAAATAGAAGAAGCAACCAAAAGACTACCAACCAAGAAAAGCCCAGGACCGGATGGGTATACAGTGCAGTTTTACAAAACCTTTAAAAAAGAATTAATTCCAACACTTTTCAAGTTATTTCAGAAAATAGAAAAAGAGGGAACTCTTCCAAATTCATTCTATGAGGCCAACATCACCCTGATTCTGAAACCAGACAAAGACACCTCAAAGAAAGAAAACTACAGACCAATATCTCTAATGAACCTAGATGCAAAAATCCTCAATAAAATTCTGGCGAATCGGATACAAAAACAAATCAAAAAAATTGTGCACCATGATCAAGTAGGATTCATCCCTGGGATGCAAGGATGGTTCAATATATGGAAATCAATAAATGTTATTCACCACATCAATAGACTTAAAGATAAGAACCATATGATCATCTCGAAAGACGCAGAAAAAGCATTCGACAAAGTACAGCATCCCTTTATGTTCAAAACATTAGAAAAACTAGGGATAACAGGAACTTACTTCAACATTGTAAAAGCTATCTATGCTAAGCCTCAGGCTAGCATCATTCTGAATGGAGAAAAATTGAAGGCATTCCCTCTAAAATCTGGAACAAGACAGGGATGCCCTCTATCACCACTCCTATTCAATATAGTTCTTGAAACACTGGCCAGAGCCATTAGACAGACTAAAAAATTTAAAGGCATAAAAATAGGAAAAGAAGAACCTAAACTATCACTATTTGCAGGTGACATGATTCTATACCTAGCAGACCCAAAGGGTCTACAAAGAAACTACTAGAATAATAAATGAATTCAGCAAAGTGGCAGGATATAAGATCAACACGCATAAATCAAAGGCATTTTTGTGTATCAGTGACAAAACTTCTGAAATGGAAAAACACCCCATTCACAATATCCTCAAAAAAATAAAATACTTGGAAATCAACCTAACAAAAGAGGTGAAAGATTTATACAATGAAAACTACAGAACCCTAAAGAGAGAAATAGAAGAAGATCTTAGAAGATAGAAAAATATACTCTGTTCATGAATAGGCAGAATTAACATCATCAAAATGGCGATATTACCAAAAGTTCTCTATAGGTTTAATGCAATGCCAATCAAAATCCCAACTGCATTTCTTGTAGAAATAGATAAAGCCATCATGAAATTCATATGGAAGAATAAAAGACCCAGAATAGCAAAAGAAACTGTAAGCAGGAAGTGTGAATCAGGTGGTATAGTGATACCAGATTTCAAACTATATTACAGAGCAATAATAACAAAAACAGCATGGCACTGGTGGTACCAAAACAGGCGGGTGGACCAATGGTACAGAACAGAGGACACAGAAACCAAACCACAAAACTACAACTATCTTATATTTGATAAAGGGGCTAAAAGCATGCAATGGAGGAAGGTTAGCATCTTCAATAAATGGTGCTGGGAAAACTGGAAATTCATATGCAACAAAATGAAACTGAATCCCTTTCTCTTGCCATACACAAAAGTTAACTCAAAATGCATCAAGGAGCTTGATATCAAATCAGAGACTCTGCGTTTGAAAGAAGAAAAAGTTGGCTCCAATCTACATATTGTGGGGTCAGTCTCCAAATTCTTAATAGAACACTCATAGCACAAGAGTTAATAACAAGAATCAACAAATAGGACTTACTTAAACTAAAAAGTTTTTTTTCTCAGCAAAAGAAACAATAAGAGAGGTAAATAGGGAGCCTACATCTTGGGAACAAATCTTACTCCTCAAACTTCAGATAGAGCCCTAATATCCAGAGTATACAAAGAACTCAAAAAATTAAACAATAAGAGAACAAATAACCCAATCAACAAATGGGCCAAGGACCTGAACAGACACTTCTCAGAGGAGGACATACAATCAATCAACAAGTACATGAAAAAATGCTCACCATCTCTAGCAGTCAGAGAAATGCAAATCAAAACCACCCTAAGATACCATCTCACTCCAGTAAGATTCGCAGCCATTATGAAGTCAAACAACAAGTGCTGGCGAGGATGTGGGGAAAAGGGACTCATCTGCATTGATGGTGGGACTGCAAATTGGTGTGACCAATTTGGAAAGCAATATGGAGATTCCTGGGAAAGCTAGGAATGGAACCACCATTTGACCCTGCTATTGCCCTTCTCGGACTATTCCCTGAAGACCTTAAAAGAACGCACTACAGGGATACTGCCACATTGATGTTCATAGCAGCACAATTCACAATAGCTAGACTGTGGAACCAACCCAGATGCCCTTCAATAGATGAATGGATTAAAAAAAAGTGGCATTTATACACAATGGAGTATTATGCAGCACTAAAAAATGACAAAATCATGGAATTTGGAGGGAAATGGATGGCACTAGAGCAGATTATGCTAAGTGAAGTTATCCAATCCTTAAAAAAAAAATGCCAAATGTCTTCTTGATATAATGAGAGCAACTAAGAACAGAGCAGGGAGGAAGAGCAGGAGAAAAAGATTAAATTAAACAGAGATTAAATTAAATTAAACATTAAAATTTAAACATTAAATTTTAATTAAATTAAACATTAAATTTAAACATTAAACATTAAATTTAAAAGATTAAATTAAACATTAAACAGAGACCTGAGGTGGGAGGGAAAGTGAGAGAAAAGGGAAATTGCATGGAAATAGAAAGAGACCCTTATTGTTATACAAAATTACATATAAGAGGTTGTGAGCGGAATGGGAAAAAAAAACAAGGAGAGAAATGAATTACAGTAGATGGGGTAGAGAGAGAAGATGGGAGGGAGTGGAGGGGGGATAGCAGAGGATAGGAAAGGTAACAGAATACAACAATTACTAATATGGCATTATGTAAAAATGTGGATGTGTAACCAATGTGATTCTGCAATCTGTATTTGGGGTAAAAATGGGAGTTCATAACCCACTTGAATCTAATGTATGAAATATGATATGTCAAGAGCTTTGTAATGTTTTGAACAACCAATAAAAAAAAAGAAAGGCAAATAGATTAAAGCACATGGAGAGTCTTAAAAAAAAGACTCAACTAAGATATGTATGCAGGGAAAACAGAAAAAAAAGAACCACATTTTCTTCAGTAATATTTATTAAACATTATACAAGCATATATCATGAATTATAATTAACTTGTCACCTATTAAGCATTCTGTTGATCATATTCACTTTCATGTGAAATGATCCTCCTCAAAAAGAGTAGCTTCTGCTAAAATCCTTTTATTCAATTTTTTTAAATGGAATTTTCCCTACCTTAACTATGAAATTCATCAGGATAAATTTGAGGATAAATTTGTCATTAAAATAATGTTTAAATTTTAATTTCTTCATTTTATCCTTTATAACTTTCCAATTTCTTTTTGTAATCTTTAACTTGAGAGATTTACTTTACTTCATAGGGAAAATTTACTCGCTTAAATTTGGGGTTTATTTTTATATTTTAACTTTATAATTGCATATAATATTGGAAATCATTGGTATAAATATGAAATTTATCACTAATATACTTTTTAAATAATCTTAGAAATTTTTTATATTCTTTAAACATTCACAGTAATATTTACCATATGACTATAGTAGGAAGAGTAGAAAAAAGAACTACTTATGGAAAATGTTCCTCATGTACTTTTTATGCTAATCTGTCTACATGTCTATTATTGTCTTCTTTTTACAGATGAGAAAAGTATGGCTAAGACTAAGAAAATTTTCAGTGATCCTTAGACTATGAAGAAAAATGGATTTAGGAAACACATAAATCTAGACCTCTTTATTCTTAATACATTGGTTTTCAAAAGCATTTTTTCTTCAATCATCAAATGTGAGCCTTCTGTATAATTACAAATATACTTAAACAGTTTCTTAGTTAAAAATTTAGAATCCTGTAATAATACTAATTTTATCTGGACATATTTTTAGTTTTTCATTTATTGGCAATATTGATAGACAACTCACCAGCTAATATTTTAATAAATAAAATACAGCAAAATGTAAGTAAGTTCATGAGCTCTAGTAAGGTACCTTAAAAATAAAGTATGATATATAATTTTCTTAGAATTTTGTGATTGTTTCTTTAGTAAAATGAGGGTGTTTATAATATGAAGACAATGGAACTAGATACAAAAAGTTTTTTGAAAAAAAAACATGAGTAATTTGGTTCTTGAATGAAAGAAAGTAATATTGAGTTACAAGTGCATGGATGAAAAGCAACTTACTATAAAAAGGTTGGAGTTATGATGTAGATGTTTGTAAATAATAAAATGCATTCTTATGGTTAGTGGGTTTGAAATAAAGTCTCTTGCCTTGATGTTGAAATCACCAGTAAAAGTTTTTCTACTGTGATAATCTTGAGCTCATGGTTACTTGAGCAGATGGGGTCAAGAATTGTCATTTATTACCTACATTAGACACCAAAGTGCTGATAAAAAAGTGTCCATAGCAAACAAAAAACATCTTCAAGCAAAGTAAAAAAACGAGCCACAGTTATTCAAACATTTTAATACACAGAGGCATTGATGTAGCAGCTTCTTAAAAGTATGTTTGAATGTATCTGCATGTGTAATCAACTAATTTGCTGACTTAACTGTAGTGCAATGAAGATACTTTTGCTTGTTGAACATGTTATTATGTATAATGAAAGACTATATGAACTAATCATAATGTACAATCTGAAATATAATCATTCTTGCTAAAAATTCATGATACAGAATATTTTAGTCATACTCTAGCAATTTATTTTTCAGAAATCCTGATTGGTTATTGTAGAGGTTGTGAATGATATAAATTGAGCACATACATGAAAGAAATGTAAAGGATTCAATCCCTTGGATGTCACACAGTTATTCTAAATACATTCAAAGGTATGTGCATTTCTTTTTCTTTTCTTTTTTTTTGTAATTTTTCATCCTTTGTATTGTACTTGTTTGTTTGTGTTTCATTATTTTTTAAAGATAGAAATTTAGTTCACATTTTCTAACAATATTTACTGTCAACAATTATTACTTCTTTAGCTTCACCATAAATAAGATGTTTATTTCTTAAAATATTAGAGTTTAACAACTTTGTATTTTTTAAATAAATACCATCTAGAATTCAAACAGGCTTTTTGAAATATATACTCACAGGACATATTTATTATTCATCAACTGAGATAAACAAAACCTTTACACTGGAATTTGTGGCTTTGAAAATCCTTTTTTTTTTAATTCTAGAAAATACTAGTGTACTTAATACTAGATCCATCCCCTAGATATTTTGTTCTTTTGAAAAATTCAACCATAAGAAAATTTTAGAATAGAAAAAAAATGTGAGTTTAGTCCTCATATTAACATTATTCATATAATTTCCATGATAAAACCTTTTTTAGTTAAAATTTTAATTATTAAAATATTTGTTACTAAATGCATATCAAAATCTATGAAAATATTAAAAAATAAAATAAAATAAAATATTTGTCACAAAGTGTTGTGACTAGAATATGGACACATTTTTCTTTTTATACCAATTATATAATTTTTGAAGTAATTAAATATATTTAACAAAAGAATAAAATAATAAGGATGGCTTCTTTCAGGAAAAATTATTTAAAATTTATTGATTAAAAAACCACAGAATATTAGTATTGTTCTTTCCTTTGTATTTAATTTCATGTTTTGCAATGCAGACTGTTTAAGCTCATATTATTATTCAAAAGTAATAACTGAAGTCAAACTAGTTTGCAATATACAAAACTAAATCCCTGTCACACTTTACTTCTTGATTCATTTTGGCAAGTTCATGATTTCTTCTCAAGAAATTAACCTTTGTTTTCAATATTATTAATAAGAAAATGTTCTTTGGTTCTTTAATCTAAAAATCACAAAGTACTATGCGGTAATGGATAAATATTTTGAATGAAGTCACCTCAAAAATAATGTTTCCATTTTTTTAATAGCAACAGACTAATACTGATCATATATATTTTGGCCAGGAATGCTGGTACATATTTGTAATACCAGAGATTCAGGAAGCTGATGCAGGACAACTGCCATCAAAGGCCAACTTAGGTCACATAGATCCTTTCTTAAAATTATATTTGTTTATTTACTTATTTATTTAAAGGTTTAAGAACATAGCTATCAAATGGCTCTGGGTTTAATTCCCTGGGCCATACATACATACTTGGAAAGAGATTATCTGTGTTTTATTGAGCATTATATCAATTTTGAGAAGAGGTAAGAAGTGGATTTTGACTGACATTTCAGAATCATCAAGAAATGGGGACCTGGATTTTGTTTGCCTTCCTGTTTGGAACAGCCTTCACTATGCCTGTGAGTAATACTACTTTCATATATCAACGCAATCATAAATTTTGGATTAAAAATCTGCCCCATAAATGGTAAATGTTATGTTTTAAAAGAGTTTAAGATCAATGTAGAAAACCTTAATGAGATAAATAAAATAATAGATTATGTGTACATCTTATTTCTCTTAACATAATGCCCTCCAAGTTTATCTATATTATTGCAAGTGATAAGATTTTATTCATGTAATGGCCTCACAGTATTCTCTTAATTAACCTAATTATTCTGCATTGTAAACATCTATCAAAATATCACCTTGTACTCCATAAATCTATATAATTACTACTTATCAATTCAAAGTTAAATAGATTGTTATATGCTCCCAACAATGATGATTCAGTAAATCTGGGACATATGAATGTAGGAATCTACATTTAACAAACACCCCCAAGTAATTATGTTGAGACAATCAGTTTATAAATTACAAGGATAATATTTTTATATTAAGAATTCACTTCTTGGAAAATATTTGTTTTTATAGTTCTTATTAAAAAAGTATATTATCTAATCATAGGGGGGTTGGATTTTGGGTTTTGTTTTGTTTTTGTTTTTGTTTTTTGGTATTATTATTTTCTGGTGTCCTGCTTGTGTGTATATTACATTACATTCAAATATCAAATACCAACTATTCTTTTGAAACTCAGATACATATAGGAAGAGAGTTTACCTCACACGCAGAAAAGCAAAATCCATTTTATTTTTGATGGCATGAAGAGCAGTTGATACAACCAGAAACCAGTAAACTTGTTTACCTGCCTCCTCTTTTCCTCTCTCAAGAGATCAAGATGCTATGTCCTGCCTTCCTGACCCTGCACTGTGGCAACTTCTAGTTTTCTATAGGATCCCCTTTTTTCCATTCCGCATTCAATACTCAGAAGGCTTAATATGAAGATAGTGTAGGAGAGACAGTTACCTCAGTAAAACAATTCATAATGAAAATGAAAGTTAATAAAACTTCTCATAAAATATCAGCTTTTTGAAAGAAAAGAATAGAGAAGATTCTTAATTAGTGCCCTATCAGAAGGACATTTTCTGAATGGGGCTTTCTTCTCTCACCTCCACATCAGGGCTATCCAGAATTCAAGGCAGGTATCAGTCACTTTTTCCCCTCTTTGGAAAGGACAGATAGCTATTGGCATACATAATTATTCAGATTGCTTTTTATTTTGAGCTTTCAACTTTGTGCCTTATATATACTAACAGAAAATAAAAAGAAAAGGCCTAAGTTTCATACATAAAACTTTCCATTTTACATGGGAGGTGTTTACTGCACCATTTTACTGTATTCATCTTATTTTCACCTTAATCAGTAATTTCCACCTAGTTGTACTTTTTGTTACAGTTGATGTGTTACTTAGTTTGCATTCCAAATATGAAGAATTCCTCTGTACTTAAAATTTTAAGCACGTGGTCTGCAAGGTATCTTTTATATTCTTTCCTTTTTTGGTATTTTTAAATTGTGTAACAGAAACATACTTCTCTCTTTCCATCATGGTGTGAGTTTGAAATACTAAATTGATTGGTAGTATATTATAGGATTACTTGACAATATGGGGTAGATGTTCTTGTCTCAGTACCACTGGAAAAATAAATTTATGCTGGTTGATGCCTCTATGTCTCCTTCTGTAAAACTATTATGTCAGGGGAAAATCATTTACCTGTTTTGAACCTCTCTGAAATGAGTTTACTCGAGCTGGGTGTGGTGGCAAATGCCTGTAATCCCAGTGGCTTGGGAGACTGAGACAGGAGAATTATGAGTTCAAAGCCAGCCTCAGCAATGGCAAGGCAGCAAGCAACTCAGGAACCCTGTCTCTGAATAAAATACAAAATAGGCCTATGAATGTGGCTCAGTGCTCCAGTGCCCCTGAGTTCAATCCCTAGTATCAAAAGTAATAATATTATTAATAATAATGTCTCCTCCTAAACAACATACATATTCAAACTAATATGAGTGTGTGTGTTGTGTGTGTACATATATACCTCAAATATATCTTTTACTGTGTAGATATTTTTTGAAAAATAGCTTCAGTTTCCCTTAATGTGAACAATTGAATATTGACTTAACCTGTTCCTTTCTCTTTCTCTCTCCCTCTCCTTTTGCCTTCCAATCATTCTCTTTCCATTCTGTTTTTCCTCCTTATAAAAAAAGCTACCACCTCATCCTGGGCACCCTGGTTATATCAACTTCAGCTATGAGGTAATTTTTCCATTTACCACAGCATTTACTATAATATTGTTTGATTTAACAATCCCCTGACCTCTGCAAAGAACATGTATTGATTTTTAATTCAACCTATTTCTTAAATATTCCTACTTTTCTGTTCCCACCAAGTTTTCTGGTTTAAACCCCAAAAGAAGGCCTCAAGCCCAAATTGTCCTAGCAACTTATTATGTGCCCACTTTGACTGCTTCTGTCTTCTTAAATATGGCTATCAATGTACCCATTATAAACTATATGTAGTAGGGCAAAAAGATGAGCTCAGCTGGAACAGTATAATTTTATCCCAGGCCACATAATGTGAGGATTAGGTTAAAATGTTACTTAAGATTGTTTTCCAAAATTTATAAGATATTCACACCATGTGCATAATATCTCTTATTGTTTCATCGAAAGATCAGTGACTCAGTGCTATATGAAAAACTGCAGAGAGATAGAAGATTATGAATTATGAAAGTCATGTTTGAGGTTCTATTCAATCCCATACTGACTGCATAACATTGGGTAAATTATTTTCTCTACCTGGCACTATGATTTCCTTATCTAAAGATGTGAAATAATGATAACCAAACTATAATTTGGGGAGAAAAATTATTAATGAATATAACAAATGCTGTGTCACATATAACTTAAGCAAGGTTAATAATTTCTAATTGTATCATACATAATATATTAATATTATATACTATCATATCAAGAAAGTCTGATTTTGAATCTAAATAAATATGTATTGCTCATAAAGACCTGAAATTTTTGCTTCTTTACGGGTTCAGATAACAATCTCTGAGTCTGTTTTCTCATACAAGTTGAAAAAAAATGTTAGAATTTGGGACAAAATTTTCTGTTAACCTTAAAAATCTGATAAATATGACCAAAACCCTCTCATTTATATAATGAGTTTAGCTTCTCTTCTTTTGAAATCAAAGAATATCAATAATATTAAAGTAAAATTAGATTAAATTTTTTTTGTACAGAATAATGAGCATGCCCTCTGGAAGTAAACATAATTACTATTTTGATAAGCCCAGTGAGGTTAATGTACTCTTTTAGTCTTAATTACCTTGTTTATAAAAGTGAGGTGATGATATTTCCCTCAGATCAAGTGAAAAAACATGAAAAGCATATGTGATGGGTGTAACACAGTACCCATTAAACAGGAAGCATCTGGTGAATGTTTACCTTCTTTCTTTTGTTAGAATCATATTATCAGACTAATGTTTTCAAGATTTAATTAGTTAGTCTATATTTAATCTTTATTAGTGAGTGTATATATTGGATAAAACAATTATATTAAAAGCATTAAAATGTTCATTTGTTTTAAGGTGCTTACTCCTTTGAGGTGGTCCCAGAGCATGATAAGGCAGCCGGTAGGTAGACATTCTGTTCTTTAATCCCATAAAATATTTAGATATGCACTTAAATTCCCTTATTAAGCAAAATATCATGTCTACTCCACATATAAACACTGTAATTTTAATTTATAAAAGATTGTATCTATATACACAAAAACTCTTGCAAAGGAAAAAATGACTAAAATATTCATATGGTCATAATGACAAAGAAATCATTGCTACTTCTCCAGTTGGAAGTCAACTGAGCCAATGGTAAACCTGACTCTCTGTTTCTCACCAGTATCCTTCCTATGGTTACAAACCCATGGGTGGATGGCTGCACCACCAAATCATCCCTGTGCTGTCTCAACAGCATACCCCGAGTCACACCCTTCAGCCTCATCACCACATCCCAGTGGTGCCAGCTCAACAGCCCGTGGCCCCCCAGCAGCCAATGATGCCCGTTCCTGGCCACCACTCCATGACTCCAAACCAACACCACCAGCCAAACCTCCCTCCACCTGCCCAGCAGCCCTTCCAGCAGCCCTTCCAGCCCCAGTCCATTCAGCCACAGTCTCACCAGCCCATGCAGCCCATGCAGCCCATGCAGCCCATGCAGCCCGTCCAGCCCCAACCACCTCTGCACTCCCTGCATCCCCTGCCACCACAGCCACATCTGCCTCCGATGTTCCCCATGCAGCTGCCCCCCCTTCTTCCTGATTTGCCTCTGGAAGCTTGGCCAGCAACAGACAAGACCAAGCGGGAAGAAGTGGTGAGTATACACTGAAGCCGCTAAGAGACAAATCCTGGGAAACTGGATGTTTTTGGTTCCTTACAGTTTGTGATTCCATTAGTTCATGCATTAAATTTTTATTAAATAAATGAGTTTATTTTTACATATCATATATTTATGCTGTATTTAAAACTTACAACTACTTTGAGTTCCATCTATAAAAAAATTTATTCACTTTAGAAATAAAAGTATAAGATAAATTAATTCTCTTAAAATTTCAATGATTTGGAAGGAATAAGAAAAACTCATACTGAAAAAAATTAAAAAGTGTGATTTTGAGAGGATGGATATGCTTAGGTTTGGAGAGTCTAAGAAAGGTAGATGGAAAGTCATTTTAAAGTAGTAATGCCTGTTTAAAGTTTTTTTAGCATGAAGGAAGCTAAACCAGCTTCTAAATTCATTCTCATTGCTTAGATTTATCAGAATAATTTTTCACAATTCAGAACAAAAGCTATTTCCATTAGAGATTTTTTTCTAAATTAGTAGGAAACAGTCAATAGATAATCTTTGTTTCTTAGAAATCCTCACATTTTTATCTATATGAGCACATAATTTTGCAACTTATAAATTCTATTAATGATTTGCTACTGAGAAGTA
The DNA here is from genome assembly GCF_052094955.1 of Ictidomys tridecemlineatus. Lineage (NCBI taxonomy): Eukaryota > Metazoa > Chordata > Mammalia > Rodentia > Sciuridae > Ictidomys > Ictidomys tridecemlineatus. Next base: position 6,121,773 of record NC_135494.1, on the reverse strand, counting down.
AAAAGATTAAAATAACATGCATGAAGTATAAAAATAATCTGGATTCTAGTTTTGATTTTGCCTCCCCAAAAGATAATGGTATTATATAAATTATGTCAAATTTATGAGTATATGATTTTATATTTTAAAATGGGGGAAAGTAACTGCAACAGATCTTTTCAAACTCTATTTTGATAGTTTCTCAATCAAAAAATATATTCATATGGGAATTTTCAATTGTGATTATATCATAAGGAATTTAAAACACAAGTTTTGAAAATTGTTTGAATCCCAGATATATATTCCTTATAGTTAATTGTTCTAATTATAGATATACTTTCACTCTTTACATAGATAAAGCATTTATATGTATTTTCTAATAATTAAGGCCATGAACCTTATACTATTTTTACATTTAGTCAAAATTAGTATTTATTTAAAATGAATTGAATAGGTAGTTTAAGCACTTTTAAAATTTTTCTGCATATGTAAAATTAGAATATAAAAAATAACTTTATAGGATTGTCTATTAAAAATAATTATCTCCTAAACTGGTATGAGCTAAGTATTTGGTAAAAAAAATAGCTAATTGTGATTGTATTATTAAGTCATAAAAATTAAATGTCCTGAAGCAAGGACATTTTATATCTAATCACAGTGAGCTGTAAAAGAAATTTTGGAGATAATAGATCTTGACTTAAATTGCACTAAATTTTGGCAACATTTTGTAGATATACTTGTAAATTATTCTTTTTTCTTTTTTTCAGGATTAAAAGATCAGAAAATAAAAGAAATAGATATTTCAAGTTCTTTTACAAATGACGCAAGAACAAAATGATTTGTGCCTGGTCGCTTTAGTAGAAATTCTGTAATTAAAGCTAAGTGCCACTATGATGGAATAAAATGATTTAAAAAGTACTCATGTATAATTGTTTAATAAAATTTCACATCACTTGAGATAACGTAATTTTTAAGCTACAGTGTGGTCGTCTGGTAACTGCCTATATTGCATTTTAAATAAATGAAGAAATTACTTTAATAACCAAAATGCAAAATTCACACTTAAATAAAAAGTAGTTTATCATAAACATATTTATGTTTAAATAAGTTTGAACTAGTATCTACATAATTTCACATTAGAAAATTCATAATTATGCGCTTTTGTTTACATATTATGCATATTGTTTACAAATTATGTAAACAATATTTAAACATATTTAAAAGATAGTTAAGTAATCAATCACAAAAATACTCAACTCACCCATAATGTCTCATCTGTAAATAATACACTTGATATATGTTTTGTTTTAATTCACTCACCGTTAGTAAGGGTTTCAATACATGTAAAACTTTGGGGGAGATATACTGCTTCAAAATAACCTAGCAGCAATTAAAAAGCACAAGAATATAATATGCCTAAAGATTTTTGCCATTTTATAAATGTGAAAATTACTTTCTTTTTTATTTATTAATCTAGTGAAGAATTCTGATAAAAACATGATTTAGAAGAAAACTATTGGAAAATGTAATAAACATAAATCTATGACATGAGGCTTAAGATTCACAGCTTTCAAATGAAGTACTCGTACATGAATTTATAAATTTACATAGGAAAATGAAAATAAACAAAACATTCAATCCATTATTTCTACATTAAAAATATACTTATTTTTAATATTAATATTAGTTATATATTATATAACTAGAAAAAAATAATATTTCTAAGTTCTAGGTTTTGTTTTCATCAGTTCCTTTTGGTGTTGGCTTTATATTTTGGTGTGTTCACTTCAGGTAAATTCCAATGAGAAATATATTAATATTTGCTTAATTTTATAGCAAAAATAATTGATTACACAAGTGTTAAGTTTAAAAAGCAATAGATTTTATCAGAACAAAAAGTTCAATTCAAACTAAAAGAAACTAAGAAATTATAAAATGCAGGAAAAGAAATTAGAAAGAACAAAAAAAATAGAAAAAAATGAACAAAAAACCAAATAAGTATACTTTGACAAATTTGGCTAAATTTAAGTTACAGTTCAGGTCACAAGTCAAATTCAAATAATTAGTTTGGATGCTATGCTAGGGAATTTTCAGAAATTTTTGTATTTACAATTTTTAGACAATTAAATGCCTGATCTATTGGTAACTTTAGCACATTTAATGGCATATAGTGTGATTTTTTTGCATTTAATTATTTAGTAGCTGAATCACTTTTAAGAGTATAACTTCAATCAGTAACAACATAATTTAACAAAAAAATACTATTTATTAAAAAGGGCAAAAATAAATAATCTAACAAACTAATTTTGACTATATTCTAAAACTGCCTACCTTGATTAGCAAGTTTGATAATGGAAACTTAAAGATTATATAGAAGTAATATTAATTTTATGTCAGTGGAGACACTAGTAGTTTTCATGTTTTTCAAATTAGAATTCCATTATGTAGGGAAGAGGTTACTTGAAATAAAGCAGTATGCTACATGTTATGTAATTATGATATATGACTGTCCAATATGTAGCATATTCCTCCCCAATGGCTATGTGGGTGATTTAAATTTGAATAAGTTAAAATGAAATAAAATGGAAAACTAATTTCTTTTTATTTCTTAAATTTATCTTTAAATGATAAACAAATTCTCCTAAAAAATACCATATATACAATTTAAATACCATATATTCAATTGAATACCATATATACAATTTCTGTTATGGCAGAAAATTTTATTAGACTGTGCTAACAAACACACTATTTCCTGACATAGGGAAAAATTTTTCTAGTAATTCTGATTTTGTTTTTCAGTTAAAATATACAAAAAAAATCATTTACATTTTCCAACTAGTCCAGTAATTATGATAGCATATGATATTTTTCTAAGAATTAGATAAATTAATATCTACATGATCCATAGCATAAAAATGAAGTATATATATATATATATATATATATATATATATAAACTCACATAGGAAAAGAAATAAGTTAAAAATCATTATTTCTACACTAAAAAAATAAGTATTTCTATACGTATTTTCTTGAGGCCAAATTGCACACATAACAGTGATTTCCTTTTTAGTTTCCTTTTAAAGCAGACTAATCTAGAGTTAAATGAGTCTCAGTACAAATATGGTTGGCTTTTTCTACAACTTCTCTGAAAATTAAGTTGATGAAAATATAGAAATAAAAAAAATTTTTGAAAGAACTTTTAATAAAAATCATTGAAATTGACCTACTAACTGCAAACATTAGAATGTATTGAAAATAGTCACATTACTTTCTATTTCTCACTGAATTAAAAGGGCAAAATGACTATTCATGGCTGTTTAATAAATTAACAGGAACATTGAGTCAATGATAAGAATATGAACTTCATCACCATAGCTCATAATAATAATTTCAAAAATTTATGTGTTTTCAACTACTCAGAAGCTCCTGGAGACCTTTTCCCTTATACACATATCAATGAATTCCCTACTTAATGGAATTCTAATTTGAAAAACATGAAGAAACATGTCTCTACTGACAGCTAAGGAAGGGGATAAATACAACAAGGTGATGAGACAATAATAGTCTCTAATGCTCATTATCCTTGATTGTCACAATTATCCACATATAAAAATACCAGCATAGCAGCTAAAGAAATCAGGCAAAAAACTACAGCATCAAGTGTAACAGAGAATTTTAAAAGTACATTGAAGATGGTATGTGTCTGCTCTCTCACATCCAGTGAGGAGGCCCACAGAACAGGGTAAAGGAGAGCGTGGCTGCAGAGTTGCTATTCAAGTTGCTGTTCCTGGCAAAAGTCTGGTTCTTGCTGAATGACTAAAATAGTGATTTTGGACAGCTTATTTAAATAATTTTGAGTGGCAAAGGCTTCTGCCATGGCAATAGAAAACTTGTTTACTCTGAGTGAGTGAAGCAGTTGCTGTGACAGCTGTGGTGGCCACCAGGACAATAATTCCAGCAATGGTCAGGCTAATTGCATGCCTTGTCCATTATAGGATCCCATTCAGAAGACTCTTCATCTCCACGTCCCATGGACTCCTCCACTCTCCAGACAGGTTCATTGGAAGCCATATTGCTAGGAACACTCTGAGGATAAATATACATTTAGCTTTCATAGCAGGGGTTAGAAAATTTGCAAGCCAGCAAGATGTATTGACTATATAAGGGACCTCTGTATGAGTGATATTTATGCCATCAGTATCATTGGTTATTAGCATGACAAAGGGTGATGTCTCACAATCTTGTGCATAGTGGGTATGGGTATAATTTGGCACAAGGGGAAATCCATGCTCAGTGTCTGTACTCAATATAGATCATTACTCCAACCTGCAGCTGCCCATTTGATGTGTAGCAGCTAGCAATATTGGCATAATATCCATCATACTCTACTGATTTCCTGTATACCAGTTGGTAATGGCTTATCCCATGTAGCAGGTATGCAATAGTCCATATGGTTTGGAGGCACATCAGTTACATTCCAGGGAGTTATGTTTGCCCAGGCACAAAAATATTGTTCTTCCTCCAGAGAAATTCCTCTATCAAGGAGATAATGTATGGAAGTGACTTATTGATTCCATTAAATGCTATCATTATTTGAGGGGGGCTTTCCAAAAGCATAATTGGGCATGTTGGCAGCAAGGGTTTCTTTCATTTGCCATGGGGGAGTCTATGGCTATAGGTAGCAAGAACTATAACCTAAGGTCAGTGAGAGACAGACCAACATATGACTTATTATAGTTATCTGCAATAGTTCCATTGGTAAGAGCAAAACAGAGGAGACTGCCTAGATTATAAGTTTCATTGTCTACTATGGAGAAACAAATGGGCAAGAAGTGTTGAGAGCCACAGCCAAAGGGGCCCCAGCAAACTTCCAGCTGCCAGCTGATGATCCAGCTGCCAGCAAACTTCCAGCTGCCGGCTGATGATTGGCTCACAGTGGCCCCAGCAACATCTAGCTGATTGGCTCCTCTGCGGTGATGTTCATTGGGCTGTTTCCCTGCCCTTCAGACTGCCAGCTGATGATTGGCTCACAGTGGCCCCAGCAACATCTAGCTGATTGGCTCCTCTGCGGTGATGTTCATTGGGCTGTTTCCCTGCCCTTCAGACTGCCAGCTGATGATTGGCTCACAGCGGCCCCAGCAACATCTAGCTGATTGGCTCCTCCACGGAGCTGCTCATTGGGTGACTTCTTTGGCTCTGCCCATGCAACCCAGCCAATCGGCCTCAAGAGCAGGAGGATTGTGGGAGGTTGAGAGGCTGGTGTGGGGGTGAGAGGCTTGTGGAAGCCCGTGGTGGCAGTTGGGCTCTGAGGGTTTTTCCCTGAGGAGCTGTTTTGTTTGGCGGTTGTAGTTCTAAAAATAAAGTTAGTTTCTTTTGACAAGTGGCTCCTGAATTGTGCCAAGCCAGACTTTGGCAAAGGAGGGTTTAAAATGCTGGTGTTCCAGGATGTTACCTCCTAGAAGGATAACTCAGGAACAATAATATTGGAATTATTAGAGAAGAGCTTAGGTAAAGCTGCTTCCCAATTAGCCACTGCTAAAAGTGGTGACCTAGTGACAAAAACTCATGTTAACTCATGGGAGGTTTCGCTGTTAGCAGTGAACATTATATACAATAGGACCACATTGTACACCATAGGCTCAGAAATGGGATTGCCACTAGGCAAAAGGCCAATCTGATGGCTTGTTAAACAAGACTTTTAATGTCACCCGCAGGTTACATTGAGATCCATTTACATTGTTGAGTTCTTTGCATTTGAGGTTTCTCCTCCAGAGTTAGTTCCTTCATCTTCTTGGTTGGTGGTTCTAGATGTCCAAGGTTTAACTTTCTGGAAGGCACCTAGATGGGGGCAAGGCTCCTGTTAACATATGCAAACCCCCCACCCAGACTATCCCATGCATTTGTTTTGGGATTCTTCCTTGAGACCATAGGTAGATGGGAGGACCCTGTGAGGGGGGCCAAAGATTATAGGCTGCTATTTCTGTAGACAATTTTGAAATTAAAAGAAAATTTAAAGCAAATAAGATTATTTTAAAGGTATCATGAGGAGACTGGTATAATTTCCCCCTCTGTAGCATGGTCTTTAATTTCTTGTTGTTCTTTCTATGATGCCTTGAGTCTGAAGTCGAGGGGATCCCAGTTAAGTGCTGTATATGCCAATCATTGCAATCTGCATGAAATGTCTTGCTAGTATAGGCTGGCCCATTGTCAGCTTTAATAGACATGGAAACATCCACAATTTGGAAATGACCTTTTCTGTGGTTTCTCCTATTGAGGCTATGGCCATTACAAAGCCTGAATAGATATTAATAATTACATGAATATATGTTAAATTCGCAAAAGGATCAAATGAGTGACAATTCATTTGCCATAAAGCATTAGATCTGAACTCTTGAGAACTCACTCCAGCAGGTTTAAAGGTCCAATGGGGAGAAAATGTGCACATTTTTTGCAGTCACTGACTAGCTGTTTGCAAGCCTCTTTAGTCCTACTTTTATGCAGCTACCATAGCTGAGGGCCACAAAGAGGCTTGAACTGAATGTTTCCCCATATCCTGGGAGGCCAAAGTCCAATCATCCACAGTGCCTTTGTATACTGGCACCATTGCTACTCTATGTTACTTAGTCTGTCCCAGATTGATTCCTTGGCTAATGCTGCCCTAACTCCTTCATGAGACACCTTCCCTTCTACCACCTTGATTATTCTGTTATTAAACTGTGGCAAGTCCTCAATGGCTCTCTGCCTTAAGCCTTATATAGAAACTGTACCTCCCCAAGCTGGCAACTTTCTCCAGGCTTTCAGAGGACAGAGCCACACCTGGTTGAAATAATTTGATGGGCCTATGGCTTATACTTCAGGGGAACTGTAGATTCCCTTTTCCTGCATGCATTTAGATGGGAGGTTAACATTCATGGTGTGGTTATGATCCTCCTGCTGTTCACATTTATCATAAAAAAAAATGCCTTCCACTTCAGAAATATTTCTGGCTCAACAGCTGCTCTGGCTAGGTCTTTCTAGTCTTGAGGGCAATTAAGTCCAAGACAGTGATTTCAGCATTTGCTCTGCAAAAAGCCCCCAGGGCCCATTCTCCTTTACTGCCTTCTTTAACTCCTTTAGGGTACACCAAATGCATGTGGATACAAAGTGGCAGGGTGATCTGGTATGGGGGCTGTGTTGACTGGGAAGGCTTGTATTCCCTTATCTCACTTCTCATCTCTTATCTTACATGGCTCTTCAAAAGGATCTCGGTCCTCCTGGAATGAATTTCTGGTAGACCATGGCTCAGGCTTGTCTGGTGGCCTGGTTATTTCCAAACTGTCATAGTCCTTTACTGGCTTTGGCATTGCCTCATAAAGATCATTATGGCAGTTGCCATTGACTCAATGAATGATATTATTTGCCTGTCAGTAGAATGTACACCTGCACAATTTGTGGTCACCGCTTTCTGCACCATGAAGGCTAGAGATACCATTTCCTGTCTGTCTTCCTCCTGCAGCTATTGTGGTTGCTTGTTTCAAAGTAGATTTTTGCCTCCATTTCCAGTGCCTGCTGCAGGTGCTTGTTTTAAGGTAGATTGTTGCTCCCTCCTTTTCCCTCTGTCTGCCTTTCACAGTCTCATCTTCTCTCAGGATCATCATTACATGACAAGGGTCTGTCGCAAGGCCCCATGAAGTTTGCTGAATGGCTGTAACAGTAAGAAAAAAATGTAGTGGTAAAGTATAACCCTGTTTCACTACAAAATTCAAATATAATTTTAGTATCCATTATGGCTGTTGAATTTTGAACCTGACATTTCCAATTATACAAGCCTGTTCAGTGTCTATATGTTATATTCTTGGTTAAATTGGCATTTAAACAAATGAGCACTCAAAAATTAAAATTTTTAACAAAATAAAGGAATCAAAAAAATTAATTAAAATCAAATAATTAAATAAATATATAGATGTCTTTAAGGTTCTGACTCACAGGTTTTTCTAAGTGAACAAATAATAAAGTTTTGATTTCTAAAAAATATCTAAAATATAATATCCATTACTTCTAAAAATTTTTAAACAAAAAAGAAATAATTAATTCTATTAATCATGTTTTTCTGATATTTTTATCTTACAATTAAAATAGATTAATTACATTTAACATAAATGAAATTAATCTTTATAAGTATAATTTCTTTAAAAAATAAATAAAAATTTCAAATGATACCCAACTTATCTCTCCTTTTTTTCCAATTGTTAAAAAAAAGACCCTGTCTCCTTTCTTTATCTAACTTCTTCTTTAAAACAGGTTCTACAAAGAAATAAAAAGGATTGTCAACAAAAATGGTGAATCAATTTTCAATATCTAGTTTGCCATTATTATTGATAGTTTTTATTAAAACATCTTATAATTTTGTAGCAGTAGTTACTATTATAACTGAAAAATACACACACGTTTACACACACACACACAGATATTTATATATATATATATATATGTATATATAATTATATTGTCCTCATTTTTCAGACTGTAATATTTTGCCTTTTATTAATATGCATGCTCAATTAATTGGTGATGGTCATACTAGAATTTTATCCTTAACACGCATGCACATTCATGTTTTATATCTTACTTATATATCTTTATATCTTACTTAAAACTTTAAATCTCCAATACTTACTTACAGTTCTCTCTCTATTATGAAGTTATATTTACAGGTTTTCAGCACCAATTGCTTTTCACATGCCTCTTGATGGCAAATTCTATTTGTTATATCAGGTTTTACATTCCTCCTTTTCCTTAATTTTTACATTTCTCTTGTACATGAGTCGACAAATATACAGGTGGAACTAAACAAAGAAGATTAATAATGTTTTTATTAATGATAAATAAAATAATTACTGTATTCCGCCTCAAATCTTCTACAAAAAGCTGAATTAGCCATTATCCTGATGCTGAGATTATTTTTTACTACTTCAAACAATATTACAGATTCTCAATATATATCTAAATTTGTTTCTTATATTTTTATAGCTGTGTTATGCCATAATTTAGACTCTAGCTTACTATCTCTCTTTTTTTCAACCATTTAAACTCTTTTGCAGCATCATATGTCTTCTAATTATCCTTACTCCTATATGCAGCCACACCAAAATTCCTGGACCTCTTAGAGGATAACACTCATACATATAAAGTTATGAGATCCTTTTATTTTTTAATTTCAGATGCTATAAAATCTTCTGGATTTATTCATCAAAATTCTTGCTCATTAACAAAAATGCATTTTATCTCTTCTCAACCAGTTCATGCTATAGTCAATAGTTATTCTCACTGTACACTTTTTCAGGTTCCTATGTGGAAATCTAAAAATTCATGTAGCCTACTCACAAATGAATGTTACCCATTTTCCTTCTTTCATTTTTGTTTCTTTCTTCATGTTTTCATTGATACTCAATCTGTGTTTAATAGGGATAGTGCCCACATGTTTAAAAAAAAGTATTTGCTTGCATTCCTTATTTATTACTTTACTTTGCCACTATTGGCAAGCCTGCTCTTTTAAAAACAGATAATGCCCATCATATACATCTCATGCTTTTAAAAAATATATAATCAATAAAATATAACTTTAAGTCATAAAATTCTTCATAATCTTTCCAGGCAGACTTTGAAGGAGCACATGGTACTCTTAAAACATGCTTAAAACAGGAGACTCAGCCTCTCTCACATTAATAATGCTTTAAATATTGTTTTATTTACATTTAATGCACTCAACATGCAATACAAAGTTAATACTCACAATTGGTTATCTGCTTGGAATAGAATAAACATTTTATTTTCAAGCAGCCATTACCAAAAATTTGTATAAAATATAGGAGTTCACCAGACCTAGGATGACAAGACTGATTATCACATGGAGAATAGGATAGATTGCTATTCTTACACCAACAGGTCCTGTTTGGAGTCTAGCTCAATTCATGAAATCTGCTAATTATGAGTTGATATTAGGAACTTCATCATCTTATTCCAAGTTTCTTTGACCCTGGATGAGGAGGATTCCACTGAACCAAAAGATAATTACCATCCTCAAAGAGAAAAAAAAACTATAAGAAGGTTATCTTCTCATGATTTGGGAAAATATAAAATCATTAACAGCTTCAGTTCAATAGCTGCTGGCTCAAATGGGATTAGAATGCACCCTAAAAAAATTGGTCACCACTTTGTTTGCTAACTTACACAAAACTCTGTAAATGTTTTGATCCTTATAACAATGTGACTACTGTTGTACCCCAACTATGGAAAATCAAAAAAAAAATCAAGACTCCTTGTTCATAGGTGGGTCTTTACTAATACTGGGATTGTTATGTAATGCGTGTTACTCTCAAAGCCTTCCCTACTTTTTGCCTCCTCCAATATTAAAGATAAAACAAATGATATTTACCCAAAATGTCATACAAAACATAAAGGGGGAGATGTAGGGATTCTGTCAGTGGAAATATACAAAGAAGCATTCCTTTGGTGAGCAAACACCTAAGGGGGAACTGGCACTCAATTTCCCACACTTAGAATGCTCTGCTATTTCTAGGAGCTAGTAAGATAACTAATGCATGTGCTATGTCTAGCTGCTATCTTTTGTAATGCCACTAGATTCTTATCAGCCTTGACCTTGATCTCAGGCAAACTGTGGAAAGCAGTGACAGTGACTGGGAGATCAGTGTCTGAGATTGGGGTCCCTGATTACTTTATAGTTGTGGCATAGTTGGTGGCTGGGAGAGGTTTTGTGCAAAGGCATAGGATGACCAATTTCTATGAAAATGTCCTTCATGCTAGAGTCTTATCAGCCTTGACTTTATTCTTAGGCATAGCAGCTCATGGTAATTAAGGAACTTCCTTGCTAAGATAACCACAAACAAAAACTTCCATTGATTATTTTTCTTTTTTGTTTTTTTGTTATATTTTGGAATTTTTTGTTTTTGTTTTTGAATGTAAACTGATTAAAAAAATAAACATTTATTCATTTGTAAACATAGGCATCCATTTGGGGTTTTTATTACTGTTGCTTTTTGTTTTTTATTTAGTTTTTAACATTTCTTGAAGGTAGATATATTTCATGCTCTATATTAGTTATTTTGTTTGGTTTTTTTTTTGAAGCCTATATTTTTGATTAGTATATTTGAATTCTATTGTATGCTCTCTCACATTCTTCTTTTAATTCCTTTTCTTCTATTTTTATATTTTTTTGTTTTAAAAACACATCCTACATTACATTTGCATATACCTCACTCATTGTTTGAATCTACAAAGCATTTCTACCACCCCTTTCTTCTTCTTTTCCTCTTAAAGAACTATTTTATTTATTTATTTTTAATTTTTTAATTGGTTATACAGTAGAATAAATTTTGACATCATACATAAATGGAGTATAAATTCTTATTCTTCTGGTTGTATATGATGTAGAGTTATACAAGTCTTGTAATCATATATGCACATAGGGTAATAATGTCTGATTTGTTATACTATCATTCATTCTCCCAGGTCCCCCATCCATTCTTGCTTTTCTTCACTCCACTCTGTTTAATCCAAAATACCATTACTTCCCCAAACACACTTTGTGTATTATATCCACATATCATAGAAAATATTGGCCTTTTGTTCTTTGATTCATTGGCTTATTTTGCTTGGCATCATGTTCTCCAGTTCTATTCATATTTGGCAAATGCCATTATTTTATTCTTCTGTAAGTTTAAGTAATAGTTCATTGTATATCTATAACAGTTTCTTTATTGACTCATAATTTGAAGGACACCTAGGTTGGACCCATAGTTTATCAACTGTGAAATGAGCTGCTGTAAACGTTGATATGACCAAATTACTGTAGTTGGCTGATTTTATTGTTTGGGGGCATAAACCAAGAAGAAGAATGACTGGGTCAAATTGTGGTTGCATTTCAAGTTCTTAGGTATCTCCATACTGTGATCGCACCTATTTGCAGCCCCACTAGTAATATATGAATGTACATTTTTATATACAAGCAACATTTATTGTTGTTTGTATTCTTGGTGATGCCATTTTGACTAGAGTGAGACAAAAATCTCACTGTAGTTTTGATTTGCATTTGTCTAATTGCTAGAGATGTTGAACATCCATTTATATTTTTGTTGATCATTTGTATTTCTTCTCCTGTGAAGTGTCTATTCAGTTTCTTTGCCTATTTACTGATTAAATTGTTTGTTTTTCAGTGTTAAGGGTTTTTTTAATTTAAAAAACTCTATTTTTAACTTGATACTTTTATATATTCACATATCCTATTTTTTTCCCTTTGACCATTTTATTTGAAGACAGTTATCTTTCATGATCAATATTATGCAAACTAAGATGTTTTATCAGCATATATCAATTTTGTTCTTGTAAACTTTTTTCTCATATTTGTCTTTTATATTTCTTTTCTTTTTTAAAAAAAATCTATTTTATTCTCATTTTTTATATTTTTCTCCTATTTGTTTGTTTCCCTTGATTCTCTCACTTTTTCAATAAGAACTGACAATCTCTATTGTTCTTTCTTTCTCTCCTCCTTTAATTTTTTACCTCCTCTTATGCTCCTCCTCTCAATATCATTACCTCTTATAGCACTTTTGTTCTAACTCTGGTCCTCAGAGGAAATTGTCAAGCCTTTTGTAAACTTACTATTTTTACTTTGGGCAATTGATGACACACCATTTGTGAGCATTGGAACAATGAATATTATAGATTTCATTACAAGATATATTTGGTTTAATGCTGCTGCAAATGGTTTGTACCACTTGTTATTAGTATCCATCTCTCTAAACTCTGAATAACCAGAAACCTTCAGAAATAGTATAACTTCACAAGGCAGAAAATCTAGTGCCTCAACATCAACTGTTAGGTGGGTAGACATACAAATAAACATGAAATATCAAGGGAATAAATGGCCTCAAACAAACCAAAATATCTGAAAATGAAATTCAACATTGCAGTGAAGAAAATGTTAGAATGTTCATATCTACATTGATTGGTGAGATAAAGAACAGTGCAAGGGAGAAAACAGAGAAAGAAAATGATCACTTTAATAAAGACAAAGAGATTCTGGGGAGAAAAGCAGAAATTCTGGAACTAAAGGAATCAATAAATCAAATTTTAAAAAATCATTAGAAAGAATCACCTGCATTATACACCACTTTGGAAGATAGAGGCTCAAACATGAAAATAAAATATACAATCTTGAAAATATAGTTGAGCATGGAGTAAAGATGTTAAGAGACCATGAACAGAATTTCCAAGAAATGTGTGATAAAATGAAAATATCAAAACTTAATATTTCAGTATATACAAAGGAATGGAAATACAAACCACAGGAATGCATAAAGTTTTCAGTGAAATAATGTCTCAAAAGCTCCCAAACAATGAAATAAAAAATCAAATACAAGAAGCATATAGGACCCACTTTGCAAAATAAACAGAAGAGGAATCAATAAATCAAAGTTTTTTTAAAAAGCACTGGAAAGAATCACCTGCATTATAGATCACTTTGAAGACAGAGGAGAAAAATAGAGAAAACAAAAGATCACTTCAATAAAGACAGAGATATTATGGGGAGAAAAGCAGAAATTCTGGAACTAAAGGAATCAATAAATCAAATTTTTTTAAAAAATCATTGGATTTTTTATATTATTATAAAGTTATTATTATTATTATAAAGTTGAACACATATTATTATAAAGTTGCCTAATATACAGAATAATGGTACATTTCTAAAGGCTGTCAGAGAAAAAAGTCAAATAATATTTAGAAGGAAACAATTTTGGCATCAGTGATTTCTCAAGCTAGATTCTTAAGGCTAGGAGGTCTTGGACTAAGGTATACCAGCTCTGAAAAAAAAACCTGTGCTCCAAGGAACAAATCCATGAAGAGTAGAGCCTAATGCCATGTGGCAGATGAATGTAATACATTTGCCTCCTCTAAAACAATATGCTTACCTTTTTGTATGTGTACATACCTATTCTGGCTTTTTATAGGCTTCTCCACACAATGGAGAAACTGTTCAACATGTATTTCTATATTTAACTGAATGTTTGGTTGCTCTGAAAATTCTCTCTATTATTAAAACTGATATTGCTCTTGTGTATGCTTCTCATAAATTTTGAACTATTTTAAAGACCTGAAATGTACTGGTATACCTTACAACCCTCAAGATCAAGCTATTACCGAAATAGCTAATTGAACTGTTGAGAGCCACAGCCAAAGGGGCCCCAGCAAACTTCCAGCTGCCAGCAAACTTCCAGCTGCTGACTGATGATTGGCTCACAGCGGCCCCAGCAACATCCAGCTGATTGGCTCCTCCACTTAGCTGCTCATTCGGGGACTTCTTTGGCTCCGCCCACACAACCCAGCCAATCGGTCTCAAGAGCAGGAGGATCGTGGGAGGTGGAGAGGCTGGTGTGGGGGCCAGAGGCTTGTGGAAGCCAGTGGTGGCAGTTGGGCTCTGAGGGTTTTTTCCTGAGGAACTGTTTTGTTTAGCGTTTGTAGTTCTAAAAATAAAGTTAGTTTCTTTTGACAAGTGGCTCCTGAATTGTGCCCAGCAGTTTAAAATTCCAAATTTTAAAAATCAAAATGGGAGAAATTATCTGATCCTATACTTGATATTATCCATAAACAATATTTTAAAAAATTAATGGTAATAGTGCATTGGCTTTATTTACAATAAACTTTATAAGTTTACCTTAAGGCGACATTATGACTCGGGCAGATAAATATTTTTTGACAGAAGAAGGGAAATGTTTAGACACACTGATTTGGTATCAAGATGATCTTACTAACATTTGGAATTCTGGTAAGAATATAACCCAAGGCAAAAGTTGTGTGTATGTTTTTATAGATAATGAAGACCACTTTTGGATCCCTACCCAGGAAATCCAGCTTAGGCTATCAAACATAACTTCACATATCCAACTCCAGATAACATCAAAATGGGAATAAGGGGAAAAAAACTGACCAAGATTCCCCTGTCCTAGATTTTTCAGCCACGCACATTACCTAGAAACCTTGTCTTTACCCAAAACATTTTCCTATATGCTGCAGTGTGGCTAGGCACAATTCCACTTGTCAAGCAAGAACAAACTTTATTTTTAGCACCCACAATTCTCACTGCACCACTCAATCCCCATCCCCTAGAGTTCAACCGCCAACTCTGGCACTTCAGAGAGCGCTGAACTGGAACTGTACCCTCCAACTCCACCCACTCGAACTTTCTAGGAATTCCATGAGAGCTCCACCAGAACTCTGGGAACTCTGGCAAAACGCCAGGCGCCATCCCAACTTGGCTGTGGCTCTCAACAGGGAGGGACGAGGAAGTGCCAACTCAACACCCCAGTTCTCCCTGAGTGCTTTGTCTGAGCAGCTGCAGGCTCACAGCTCCCTCTGCTGCTCATGGGCATTCACCGGGGTGCAGCTGTGGCCACCAACACCCTGCCCATAGCGCAGCACCCTGAAGCAGAGGCCTCCTGGCTCCCGGCCTGTGGCAGGAGAGGCCAGGCAGCCAAGACCAGGGACCTATTCCGTGAAGGCTCAAGGAAGGCTCAAGGAAGACAGGTGCAGAGCTCCCCTCCTCTGCCTGGATCCTGTTCCTTCCTCTCCCAGGTCGAGGCTGCAGCTGAACCCAGTAGCCCCTCTTAGCGCCCCACATGGGCCCCATATGCCCACTTGGGATTTTTATCAGAATGAGCTTCTTGGGTTTTAACAGCAACAGGAAAGACTCTGGGCCTGAAAATCAGCAATATCAATGTTTATAGCAGCTTAATTCACAATAGCTAGACTATGGAACAAACTAGGTGTCCCTCAATAGATGAATGGATAAAAAAAAATTGGGTATATGTACTCGATGGGATGTTGCTCAGTTTTAAAGAAAGTAAAATTATGAAATTTGCCAGTAAATGGTTGGAGTTGAAGAATATCATGCTAAGCAAATAAATCAATCCCACAAAACCAAAGTTTGAATGTTTTCTCTAATATGCAGATGCTAATTCACAATAAGGTGGGGGGCACTATGGAAGAATAGTGTTACTTTATTTAGGTAGAGGAAAGTGATGGGAGGGGAGGAGAGGGGATATGGGGATAGGAAAGATATTAGAATAAAATAGACATTATTATACATACAATATTGTATTTATTATATATATTATATACTACATTATGTATATAATGAGAAATTATATTCCATCTATGTATAATATATCAAAGTGCATAAATGCATTCCACTGTCATGTGTAACTAATTAAAACAAATTTTAAAAAAAACTTAGTTACTGATTTAATTGCTAAACTCACAAAAAAAAAAAAACTCTGTAAATGCTTTGGTCTTAATAATAACATTGTCCTGTTGTTCCCCAGCCATGGGGAATTTAGACTCCTTGACTGTTAGACTCCATGACTGTTAAAATCTATTATAATATCTGGATTCTCTTGGCTAAAATTGTTATATACCTGCAAAAATGTCTCATGATACTCATTGTTGTCTTTACAGACTGTGTTCTTACCATTCCTACAGGATTTAATAGGCCACCATTCTGCATAATGTTTTCATAAAAGCTCTGTGTCTCTTGATAAAACTGATTCTTTGGGGATCACAGAGGAAACAGATAGTTTCAGAGCCAGGGATGTTAAAGAATTATCATGTGCAGTTTCATGTCTTCAGATAAAGAAATGTATTTAACAACTCTGGAGATAGTAATCAACCGGAGTGGAAAACCCAGCTAGCTCAGTTCCTGAAAACAGTTAGTGAGACGTGCCTGTGATTTTGTCAGCAAGACTAACTGGATTTACGTACTTGGGAAAGGCTAGGTAGAAAATTATATAAAGTCTGCCTCTCTGCCAAGCTGTCTAAAAGTACAATAGAGAGTGTTCAGAAGGCCTGGACCGCTTTAAAAATATGTCTTTTTGATGACCTAGAACAGGACAAAGGGTCCCCCAAGGACCTGCTGAAAAGGCTTCAGAGAGCTGTTAGAGGTTTGGAATAGGAGAAATGTCCTGACACTTTCCAAGGGGTTCTATCTGTGGCAGGACTGAGGAGGGAGTCAATTTTTGCTCAGTCTGCAGTTACAAACCACAGACAAGCAGCCTCAGGGGCAAAAACCTAAAACCAAAAGTTGAATTTCTGCTGAGCTGGTCAGACCTAGCAGCTTAGAGGAGCCCCAAGGGGCATGTTCCAGAGAGAAAATAGCTCCAATTGGATTTTGGTTAGTCAGATTCAAAATAGAGAGATACCGGAAGATGCACACACAAAAAAAGAGTCATGATCTGGAAGAATAAGAGTCCAGAATAACAAAACAATTCTAAGCAGGAAGAGTAAACAGGTGGTATTGCTATACCAGAATTTAAACTATATTACAAAGCAATAGTAACAAAAACAGCATGGTGTTGGCACCAAAACAGGTTGGCAGACCAACAGTACAGAATAGAGAACACAGAGACTAACTCACAAAATTACAACTATCTTATATTAGACAAAGGTGCCAAAAGCATGTATTGAAGAAAGATAGTATCTTCAACAAATGGTGCTGAAAAAACTGGAAATCCATATGCAACAAAATGAAATTGAATCCTTATCTCTCACCATGCACAAAAGTTAACTCAAAATGGACCAAGAACCTAGGAATTAGACCAGAGACTTTGCATCTAATAGAAAAAAAAAAGTAAGTCCTAATTTTCATCATATGAGTTTAGGCCCCAACTTCATTAATAAGACTCCTATAGCACAAGAGTAAAATCAAGAATTAACAAATGGGATGGATTCAAACTAAAAAGTTTCTTCACAGCAAAAGAAATAATCTGTGAGGTGAATAGAGAGCTTACATCCTAGGAGCAAATTTTTACCCCTCACACATTAGACAGAGCTCTAATCTCTAGGTATATAAAGAGCTCAACAAGATAAGCACCAAAAAAAGACAAATAATCCAATCAATAAATTGGACAAGGACCTAAACAGACACTTCTCAGAAGAGGATACACAATCAATCAACAAATATACAAAAAAAAATGCTTAGTACCTCTAGCAATCAGAGAAATGCACATTAAAACTACTCTAAGATACCATCTCACCCCAGTAAGAATGGCAGCCATGTTGAAGACAAACAACAACAGTGTTGGCGAGGATGTGGGGAAAAAAGGTACACTTGTACATTACTGGTGGGACTGCAAATTAGTGCAGCCAATATGGAAAGCAGTATGGAGATTCCTTTGAAAGCTGGGAATGTAACCACCATTTGACCCAGCTATTTCTCTTCTCAGACTACACCCAAAGGACCTAAAAACTGCATACTACAGGGACACAGCCACATCAATATTTATAACAGCACAATTCACAATAGCTAAACTATGAAGCCATTCATCCTTCAATGGATGAATGGGTTAAAAATGTGGCCTTTATACAAAATGAAATATTATGCAGCGCTAAAAAATAATAAGATCATGGCATTTGCAGGGAAATGGATGGCATTAGGGCAGATTATGCTAAGTGAAGTTAGCCAATCCAAAAAAAAAATGCCAAATATCTTCTCTGATATAGTAGAGGTGACTCAAAATAGGGTTGGGAGGGAAAGCAAGGCAGAAAGATTACCTCTAGTTAGGAAATAGAGGTGGGAGGGAAAGGGAGGGAAAATGGGAATAGCAAGGATAGTGGAAAAAGATGGTCATCATTATACAAAATTCCCGTATTAAGATGAGAATTTGGTGTCAACATACATTGTGTACAAACAGATTTGATAAATTGTGGTATAAAGGTATACTAAGAATTGCAATGCAAAAAAAATTATGAATGTAATGCATTCCTCTATGTGATGTATGTAACAAATAAAAAATAAAATAAAAACAGCATTCTGACAGTAGAGAAAGGCAACAAAAACATACATTGAAAAAAAAGACACTGTTTTAAACAAATGGTGCAAAAAAACTGGAAATTCATTTGTTCAAAAGTATAACTTGACTTAAAACTTATGAATTAGATCAGAAACTCCTCAAATTCTAAAAGAAAATGTAGACAAACACTTCAACATGTCAGTACAGAACTGAACTCCATTACCAGGATTCCTGAGCACAGAAATAAAATCAAGACTGAATAAAAAATAACATCAAATTGAAGTTTCTTCATAGCAAAAGAAATATAAATAGTGTAAAGATAAAATCTAAAAAATTGAAGAAAATATTTGCTATCTTTTCCTCACACAATCAATATCCAGAAGGTATAAAAAACTTTAAAAAATTAACATAGAAAGAAATAACCCAATTAATAAATGGGCAAAAGAAATAGATATTTCTTAAAAGAAGAAATAAAAAAGGCCAACAAACCTATAAAAAATTGTTTAACATCTTTAGCAATTAAAGTAAATGCCAATCAAAACTATGTTTATATTTAATATTAAATACTGGAGAGGAAGTTGGGGAGAGGGTACACTAATGTAATGTTAATAGGATTGTTAAATAGTGTAACCACTCTAAAAAGCAGGATATTTTATGTCAATAATTAGAAATAAAACCACAATTTGACAAATCTCTTTCATTCCCGAGTATATGTCCAAAAGATCTCAAGTAAGCTTATTATAGGAATACAGCTACATCAATATTTATAGCAGCATAATCCACATTAGCCATGCTATGATTAACTATGTCTTATGTATCCTTCCCCAGATAAATAGATAAAGAAAATGTGGTGATTATAGATACAATTACTCAGCCATGAATAAGAATGAAATTTTGACATTTGCTGGTAGATGGATAAACCTTGGAGATTATTATGCTAAGCCAGACCCCCAAATTTGAAGTCAAATATCTTCTCTGATATGTGAAACCTAGTCCAAAATAAGAAGCTAAAAATAAGATAGAAAGGGGAAACAGGTGGCAGTGGAATATTCCACCAATATGAAAGAAAGATCAGTGGACTAGATGAAAGAGATTGAGAGGAAGAGAGAAGAGACAAAATAACGTAAGAACTCCTGCTTAATTTGAATTCATATGGTCAAGATATTATGTTCATTTTTACATTATCAATCGGTTTATGTATTTATTATTGAAATGAAGGCTTTTGTTTTCATTGTTATTGTTGTTTGGTAAATACATGTAAATAGATCTTTTAAAAAACTTTTCAGGGGCTGGGGATGTGGCTCAAGCAGTAGTGCAATTGCCTGGCATGTGCGGGGAGCTGGGTTCAATCCTCAGCATAAAAAATAAAAAATACAGATGTTGGGGGGATCCAACATGGCGGCCGGCGAGGAAGCAGCGATTCCAACATCTCCACTTTAACGGGATAAGAAAGACCCATCAGAACAGCGGCAGCCTACCTACGGAGGAACTTCTAGCATAATTCCCTTAAGAGGAGAGCCTCCGCCATCCGGGCTCCCCTGGGAGGCCTAGTGCTCACTCTGGGAGCAGCCGCCTCACTTGCCCGGTTCCTAACCACTCGGTCGCAGCTACCCGGCTCTACAGGTGGCCTCCCCGGCGGGCACAGAGGTCCAATCCCGCAGCCACCAGCAGCTTCTGAAAGCAGCGGCGGCGGCCCGGAGCGGAGTGGCAGCCCAAACCGGCAGATGCCTCCGCCATACTGGCTCTCCCGGGAGGCCCTGCTCTCGCTCGGCAAACAGCCAAACCACCCGCCCGGATCTTAACCACGCAGACACAGCTACCCTGCTCTTCAGGTGGCTCCCAGTGGCCCGACTCAGCTAGACGGGTCCCTGCATGGCCCAGCACATGGCCATGCCCTCCAAGCTCTGCTAATAGCCCCGCACACCTAGCGAACAACCGGGAAACTTCAAAATCTTTCTGTGGGCGTGACCGCAAGGACCAAAGGACTCTCGACCCCCAACTCCCCTTGCTGCCAGAGTCAGGCAGACCTGAGACTCACCAGCGGAACAGGACTAGAGGCCTGCCAGCATGGTAGACACGTCACTCCAATTGGAGTAGGGGCAGAGCAGAGAAGCTGCTCGCATCCGGATCAGGCCCAACGACGCGAGGGGGTGATAGTCATATCGCCACAATTGGAGGGAGGGCAGAGCAGAGCCGCCACCAACACCCGCAGGGTGGGCAGACCTGCGAACAACCGGCAGAGCAGGCCTAGCGGCCCGCCAGCACGGTAGTGAGATCACCCCAACTAGAAGAGGAGCACAGCCACTACCCGCCCTGCAAGGGAGATTTTTCAACTATACAAGAGCAATATAAATAATTAGGGGGAAAATCTCATAAACACAACAGTTTCACCAAGCAGAAAGAAACGTGAGCAGCATGAAAAGACTAAGAAAAGAAAAAACCACAAGCAATGCAGGTCAACTCAACTTTAGAAGAGGTAATAGCTGCAACAGATGGAATGTCAGATAAAGAGTTCAGGATATATATGCTTCAGATGATCTGGAGTCTCAAGGAAGACATGAGACAGCAAAATCAGACAATGAAAGATCACATTGACAAACAAATCCAGGAAGTAAAAGATCAATTTCACAGGGAGATAGAGGTAATAAAAAACAAACAAATAGAAATCCTAGAAATGCAGGAAACAATAAACCAACTTAAAAACTCAATTGAGAATACTACCAGCAGAGTAGATCACTTAGAAGAGAGAACATCAGACAATGAAGACAAAGTATTTCAACTGGAAAAGAACATAGACAGCTCAACAAGTCTGCTAAGAAACCATGAGCAGAACATCCAAGAACTATGGGACAATATCAAAAGACCAAATTTAAGAGTCATTGGGATACAGGAAGACACAGAGCTCCATACCAAAGGAATAAACAGTCTATTCAGTGAAATAATAAGAGAAAACTTCCCAGACTTGAAGAATGAGACAGAATCCCAAATCCTAGAAGCCTACAGGACGCCGAATATGCAAAATCATAAGAGATCCACACCTAGGAACATTATAATGAAGATGTCCAACATACAGAATAAGGAGAGAATTTTAAAAGCTGCAAAAGAAAGAAAGCAGATTACATTTAGGGGCAAACCAATCAGGATAACAGCTGATCTCTCAACACAGACTCTGAAAGCTAGAAGATCCTGGAATAACATATTTCAAATGCTGAAA
Source organism: Ictidomys tridecemlineatus (assembly GCF_052094955.1). Taxonomy (NCBI): domain Eukaryota; kingdom Metazoa; phylum Chordata; class Mammalia; order Rodentia; family Sciuridae; genus Ictidomys; species Ictidomys tridecemlineatus. The sequence goes on along the minus strand of NC_135494.1, from coordinate 6,099,735 downwards.
GAAAATGGGTTCCAACCAAGAATCGTGTATCCGGCGAAATTAAGCTTCAGGATAGAAGATGAAATTAAAACCTTCCACGATAAACAAAAGTTAAAAGAATTCACAGCTAGAAAACCAACTCTTCAAAAAATCCTTGGCAAAACATTACAGGAAGAGGAAATGGACAATAACATTGAAAACCAACAATGGGAGGTAGGACAGTAAAGGGGGGAAAGTAGTCAAAGAGGATAACAAATCAGGTTTAGTAACATCAATAAACAAATATGGCTAGAAGAACAAACCATATCTCAATAATAACCCTAAATGTTAATGGCTTAAACTCACCAATTAAGAGACACAGGCTAGTAGAATGGATCACAAAACAAGACCCAACAATATGCTGCCTACAGGAGGTGCATCTGATAGGAAAAGATATTCATAGACTGAATGTGAAAGGTTGGGAAAAATCATACCACTCATATGGACTGCGGAAACAAGCAGGAGTGTCCATACTCATATCTAATAAAATAGATTTCAAGCCAAAGTTAATCAAAAGGGATAAAGAAGGACACTTTATACTGCTCAAGGGAACCATACACCAACAAGACATAACAATCATAAATATATATGCCCCAAATAATGGTGCAGCTGTGTTCATCAAGCAAACTCCTCTCAAGTTCAAGAGTCTAATAGATCACCATACAATAATCATGGGAGACTTCAACACACCTCTCTCACCACTGGACAGATCTTCCAAACAAAAGTTAAATAAGGAAACTATAGAACTCAATAACACAATTAACAACCTAGACTTAATTGACATATATAGACTATACCACCCAACATCAAGTAGTTACACCTTTTTCTTAGCAGCACATGAAACCTTCTCAAAAATAGACCATATATTATGTCACAGGGCAACTCTTAGACAATATAAAGGGGGTAGAGATAATATCATGCATCTTATCTGATCATAATGGAATAAAACTGAAAATCAATGATAAAAGAAGGAAGGAAAAATCAAGCATCACTTGGAGAATGAACAATAGGTTGCTGAATGATCAATGGGTTTTAGAAGACATCAAGGAGGAAATTAAAAACTTCCTAGAGTTAAATGAAAACACAGACACAACATATCGGAATCTATGGGACACGTTGAAAGCAGTTCTAAGAGGAAAATTCATTGCTTGGAGTTCATTCCTCAAAAAAAGAAAAAACCAACAAATAAATGATCTCTTACTTCATCTCAAAATCCTAGAAAAAGAAGAGCAAAACAACAGCAAAAGAAGTAGAAGGCAAGAAATAATTAAAATCAGAGCTGAAATTAATGAAATTGAAACAAAAGAAACAATTGAAAAAATTGACAAAACTAAAAGTTGGTTCTTTGACAAAATAAATAAAATTGACAGACCCTTAGCCATGCTAATGAAGAGAAGAAGAGAGAAAACTCAAATTACTAACATACGGGATGAAAAAGGCAATATCACAACAGACACTTCAGAAATACAGAAGATAATCAGAAATTATTTTGAATCCTTATACTCCAATAAAATAGAAGATAGTGAAGGCATAGATAAATTCCTTAAGTCTTATGATCTGCCCAGATTGAGTCAGGAGGATATAGACAACCTAAACAGACCAATAACAATAGAGGAAATAGAAGAAACCATCAAAAGATTACCAACTAAGAAAAGCCCAGGACCGGATGGGTATACAGCAGAGTTTTACAAAACCTTTAAAGAGGAAGTAACACCAATACTTTTCAAGCTATTTCAGGAAATAGAAAAAGAGGGAGAACTTCCAAATTCATTCTATGAGGCCAACATCATCCTGATTCCGAAACCAGACAAAGACACTTCAAAGAAAGAAAACTACAGACCAATATCTCTAATGAACCTTGACGCAAAAATCCTCAATACAATTCTGGCAAATCAGATTCAAAAACATATCAAAAAATTATACACCATGATCAATTGTGATTCATCCCTGGGATGCAAGGCTGGTTCAATATACGGAAATCAATAAATGTTATTCACCACATCAATAGACTTAAAAATAAGAACCATATGATCATCTCAATAGATGCAGAAAAAGCATTCGACAAAGTTCAGCATCCCTTTATGTTCAAAACTCTAGAAAAATTAGGGATAACTGGAACATACCTCAACATTGTAAAAGCAATCTATGATAAGCCACAGGCCAGCATCATTCTGAATGGAGAAAAATTGAAGGCATTCTAAGATCTGGTACAAGACAGGGATGCCCTCTCTCACCACTTCTGTTCAACATAGTCCTTGAAACACTGGCCAGAGCAATTAGACGAAAAAAATTAAAGGCATAAAAATAGGAAAAGAAGTACTTAAATTATCACTATTTGCAGATGATATGATCCTATACCTAGCAGACCCAAAAGGGTCTACAAAGAAGCTATTAGAGCTAATAAATGAATTCAGCAAAGTGGCAGGATATAAGATCAACACGCATAAATCAAAGGCATTCCTGTATATCAGCGACAAATCCTCTGAAACGGAAATGAGGACAACTACTTCATTCACAATATCCCCCCAAAAAATAAAATACTTGGGAATCAACCTAACAAAAGAGGTGAAAGATTTATATAATGAAAATTACAGAACCCTAAAGAAAGATATAGAAGAAGACCTTAGAAGATGGAGAAATATACCCCGCTCATGGATAGGCAGAACTAACATCATCAAAATGGCGATATTACCAAAAGTTCTCTATAAGTTCTATGCAATACCAATCAAAATCCCAACAGCATTTCTTGTAGAAATAGATAAAAGAATCATGAAATTCATATGGAATAATAAAAGACCCAGAATAGCAAAAACAATGCTAAGCAGGAAGTGTGAATCAGGCAGTATAGCGATACCAGACTTCAAACTATACTACAGAGCAATAGTAACAAAAACAGCATGGTACTGGTACCAAAACAGGCGGGTGGACCAATGGTACAGAATAGAGGACACAGTAACCAATCCACAAAACTACAACTACCTTATATTTGATAAAGGGGCTAAAAGCATGCAATGGAGGAAGGATAGCATCTTCAACAAATGGTGCTGGGAAAACTGGAAATTCATTTGCATCAAAATGAATCTGAATCCCTATCTCTCACCATGCACCAAAGTTAACTCAAAATGGATCAAGGAGCTTGATATTAAATCAGAGACACGGCATCTGATAGAAGAAAAAGTTGGCTACGATCTACATACTGTGGGATCGGGCCCCAAATTCTTCAATAGGACACCCATAGCACAAGAATTAACAACTAGAATCAACAAATGGGACTTACTCAAACTAAAAAGTTTTTTCTCAGCAAAAGAAACAATAAGAGTGATAAACAGGGAGCCTACATCCTGGGAACAAATCTTTAACCCACACACTTCAGATAGAGCTCTAATAGCCAGAATATACAAAGAACTCAAAAAATTAGACAATAAGATAACAAATAACCCAATAAATAAATGGGCCAAGGACCTGAACAGACACTTCTCAGAGGAGGACATACAATCAATCAATAAGCACATGAAGAAATGCTCACCATTGCTAGCAGTCAGAGAAATGCAAATCAAAACTACCCTAAGATATCATCTCACTCCAGTAAGATTGGCAGCCATTAGGAAGTCAAACAACAATAAGTGCTGGAGAGGATGCGGGGAAAAGGGCACTCTTGTTCATTGCTGGTGGGACTGCAAATTGGTGCAGCCAATTTGGAAAACAGTATGGAGATTTCCTGGAAAGCTGGGAATGGATCCACCATTTGACCCAGCTATTCCCCTTCTCAGTCTATTCCCTAAAGACTTAAAAAGAGCATGCTACAGGGACACTGCTGCATCGATGTTCATAGCAGCACAATTCAAGATTGTGGAACCAACCTAGATGCCCTTCAATAGATGAATGAATAAAAAAATGTGGCATTTATACACAATGGAGTATTACTCTGCATTAAGAAACGACAAAATCATAGAATTTGGAGGGAAATGGATGGCATTAGAGCAGATTATGCTAAGTAAGCTAGTCAATCGTTAAAAAACAAATACCAAATGACCCCTTTGATATAAGGGGAGTAAACAAGGACAGGGTAGGGACGAAGAGCTTGAGAAGAAGATTTACATTAAACAGGGATGAGAGGTGGGAGGGAAAGGAAGAGAGAAGGGAAATCACGTGGAAATGGAAGGCGATCCTCAGGGTTATACAAAATGATATATAAGAGGAAAGGAGGGGTAAGACAAGATAATACAAATGGAAGAAATGATTTACAGTAGAAGGGGTAGAGAGAGAAAAGGGGAGGGGAGGGGAGGGGAGGGGGTATAGTAGAGAATAGAACGGACAGCAGAATACATCAGACACTAGAAAGGCAATATGTCAATCAATGGAAGGGTAACTGATGTGATAAAGCAATCTGTATACGGGGTAAAGTTGGGAGTTCATAACCCGCTTGAATCAAACTTTGAAATACGATGTATTAAGAACTGTGTAATGTTTTGAACGACCAACAATAAAAAAAAATACAGATATTGTATTCACCAAAAACTGAAAAATAAATATTAAAAAATTCTCTCTCTCTCTCTTTAAAAAAAAACTTTATTAATTGGAGAATTTTCACCTGATATATTCTAGATTATTATTGAAAGAAATATTCTGTAGTTCTTTCTCCCTGATTAATCTTAGGGATTTTGATCTCCTGATATAATCATATTTGATTCCTTTCTACTATTCAGTTGCTTACCTACTTTTCTAGTGAGATTTATTTTTTACTATGATTTTGTGATTATGTCATCTTGACCTCTTAGGCAAGATTTTATATCTTCTGTAATATGGATTGGTTGTCTTGCATATTCTTTTATGTTTATATTGAAAAATTTTTTATTTCTCATTGAACTTCAAGGATAATTGTTCTGGATTTGTAATACTGGTTAGAAGTTATTTTATTTGGGATATTAAAAAGTGTATTATTCCATATTTTTCTAATCTTTAGTGTTTCTGCAAAGATACCTGCTGAAATTCTGGTGGAGATATATATATATATATATATATATATATATATATATATATATATACATATACATATATTTGGCATATAACTGTGATGTGTCATGAAAGAGATAGTTTCTGGTAATTCTTATTTAAAGTTCTAAATATTGCGAGAAAGGAGGAGGAAATAGTTAATGATAAAGGAAACAACTGTAGTGAAGCAAAATGAATATGCTTCAGAGATATGTTGTACTATGATAGTCAAGCCAGAATGACTCCATTTTGTTTAATTGCTCCACTTTGTAAAATACCATGCCAAATAGAAAGGTCATGATGGGCGTAAGTTGTTTTTCCTTTTGATGTAGAAATCCTCAAGAACATGGAACTATCTAATGAAGTCATTGTTTCTGTAACTAGGGTAATGGAGCTCTGTTTCTGTAACGGAATGTAAGGGTCCGGCGAAACATCAGAGGAAGAGACCACAAGAGACTGTCTTATGTAACAGCAGAGGGTGGGTTTATTTGGACACCAGCATGCTTGGGCCCGAGCTCTCTATAGCAAAGAGAGATAGAGCTCTGAGAACAGCTTGAGCAGAGCTTATATACTTCCCCTGGAGAGGGCAGTGAGAGAAGTTACATTTTGTAGTTTGGCAGTTGGGGACAGCTCATTCTGGGAACAAGATTAGCAGACAGTCCACAGTTAGGGACAGCACATTCTGGGAACAAGATTAGCAAACAGTTCTTAAGATTTCAACAGTGTTTTGTTAAGCATATAGAGAAACGGAGTGACAAGTACCTATTTTATTAACCTTTCAGGGTGACTAGGCTAATTGTGATTGGATAAGCTTTCTGCCACCTGACTGCAGTCTGTAACTTGGCTTGCTTGCATTGCCTAAACTCCCAAACATTTCTTTTGTGGTTTTCAAGCTTAAAAGTAGTGCTGTTACAATTGGGACTGTACAGGAACTGACTTTATGTTCCTGGTCAGGCTTGATTCAATTATGCATGAATGATCTGGAAGTCAATTTATGAAACCCTGGGACATTGGTTTAACTATAATATTTGGGGGCTCATCTGGGATTCATTTCTTCCCTAACCTCACACCAAATATAATGGGCCTTTGGACCTTAGGCCTTGGAGTAGAATAAGCTCCTGAGAGACTTTTCTCAGCCTCACTCTGATGGTGATTCCAGTCCATCCTAGAACTCTGAGAATCCTTCTTCCTGCTTGCCTGTCAAACCTGGTGAGTTGATTCCTCTGGAAAAAAAAAAGGCCAGACTGGAGTAAGTTATTTATACCAAGTCCCAGGACAAGATAAGACATCATCCCTGTCCTACTGGAGGCCTCCCCATGTGGCCTCACCTGTTCTGTGTCTGTCTTGCCATGTATTGTGTGTGTGCATGGGCCCTTTTTGTTTTCATAACTGCCGCAGTCTGGCTGGGCACAATTCAGGAGCTACTTGTCAAAAGAAACTAACTTTATTTTTAGAACTACAAATGCCAAGCAAAATAGCTCCTCAGGAAAAAAAAACCCTCAGATCCCAACTGCCACCACCAGCTTCCACAAGCCTCTCCCTCCCACACCAGCCTCTCAACCTCCCACAATCCTCCTGCTCTTGAGGCCGATTGGCTGGGTCACATGGGCGGAGCCAAATAAGTCCCCCAATGAGCAGCTCCATGGTTTGAAAGGGCAGGGAAACAGCCCAATGAGCAGCTCCGTGGAGGAGCCAATCATCTAGATGTTGCTGGGGCCGCTGTGAGCCAATCATCAGCTGGAAGTTTGCTGGCAGCTGGAAGTTTGCTGGGGCCCCTTTGGCTGTGGCTCTCAACACATAACCACTCTTCTTTCATCAGGACTCCTTCACTCCATGGAGATTCTTAATTCTCTCAGCACCCACATTCTAAATTTTGGCCTCTCTGGGCTGTTTCCTGACCCTCCAGGGAGTAGAGGGGAGCTCCTGAGAGATATTTCTCAGCTTCACTCTATGAGAATCAAAGCTTCATCCCACAAGCTGCTAAAAGGAAAAGCCTTCTATTTCTGTCTGGGTAAGTTGACTTCTGGTTGAAATTTTTTAGTCAGGCTGAATGTGCCCACTTAAAGCTGAGCCTTGAGACCCACAGAGACATCTCTCTGGTCTCCTGATTGGTCTCCCTAGGTCACATCTGGCTCTAGTTTATGTCTTTGTCAGTCAGTGTCTTTGTCTATTCATTTGTTTGTGTTTGTCCACGTTGTGTTCTATGTTAAATTCTATCTCAGTTTGTTTCTAATGTTAAAAAAAGAAAAATGGTTAAATGTAAATGGCTGCCAATGGGACTTAAAAAACAAAAAAGGTCAAAAGTAAAAAGGCATTCAAGAGAATGCCTTTATTTAGGAACTGGGCCAGGTAGTCAACAGGGTACATCATATCAGTTTCTATAGAGGACAGATTAAACCTACAGTGTTTTATAAAATTATTATTTCTGAATTGTATAACAAAAAGCATAATTTTGTCTAGAAAATTTGGCTTTTGTCTCTCACTATTTGCAAACATAAATAACTCCCAACTATTAAAATGGTCCAAAGATTTTTTAATGGCAGGCTAAAATTTGGTGGCCACCATCCAAGAAACAAAAAAAAAAGTTCAGAATGGGACCCCAGTCTGGGGGACTCTCCCAAGGAGACTAATGGAGTCGTCTCTATGGGAAGTACCTCTATGGGAGAAACAAGGCTCTGTCATTTGTTTGAGTTCCCTTAACTCTTTTAACCTTTGATGAGCAGGACAACCTCAGGACAAAGGCCAGGAAGGCATTTAAAATTTAGATTTGTTAAATGTACAATTTTGGTCCAATATGTCTAGGTTAATATGTTTTTTCTGATTATACTCTACTTTGTTCTAAGGCAAATTTACAAGGGTTAACTCTCAATCTCTTAGGGTTTTTAAAAAATGACCTACAAGGCTTTTGTTTTTCTGTTTGTTTTATGTAGGTGCACAGGTGAACTGTCTGTCTACATGTATTGCCATGTCTATATATACTTGGTACCAAAAATTGACATACAAGCTCATAAATTAAAATTTTAAAAAATAAATTCAAATACCTTTAGCTTATATCATTTATAAGGTTCAATTTAAATTGGGAAAATAAATAAATGTAAAAATGTCTTTTAAGTTTTGTTTCTAGATGATCTAACAGTTGGCAATAAAATGTTAATGTCTATAAAATGTCTAATATTCATTGTCTCTAGGATTTTTCTTCAACAGAAAAAGAATAAAAATTTTAAAAATGATACAAGTACTGTTGAAAGCCCTTGTCTGATAACTTGTTTTTAAGAAAAATGTAAATTAGATCTGACATGTATGAAATTAATCATGGAAGTGTTTGTTAAAGACATCTGATTGGTTTACAAAGTTTAAATGTTAACTGTTAAATATAATATCAAGTACTCTTAACTCCTTAAATTCAATAAAATATTTAAACATTATTGACATCTTTATATCATGAGAACAAGGTTTGTAAAATTTAAAAGTCCCAACAGGTATAATTCTATACACAATGAGTCAGAGGTTTCAAAAGCATGTAAATTAGATTACTGTAAATAACAAAAAAGTTTATCTTATTAAAATGGATTAATTTATCTAAATTTAGAAATTTATAAGGGTTATTTAAAAGTATAAACAAAAATAGGGATCAATGGGTTAAATGTTATTAAAAGGTTCTAAATATAAAAATATATTTAATTTAAAAAAAATGTTTCCAGGTAAAAAGTTTTTATTGGTAAAGTATAATTATAATACATCTAAGTAAACAATGAAAGGGTCTAATTAAGTAATATAAAGGTCTATAAATAAAGAATAAATATTACAATTTTATATATAACTAAGTTGGTTATATAAGTAGCACAAATAGTTAAAACTATTCAAGGTTGTTCTCTAGGAAAAATATTAATATACTGATATATTTATATGTTAAAATGACAAAAACTTTTTTAAAAATCAAGTACACTGTGCCTGTTAAGTTTTGTTCTCTAGAACAACTAATCTTGGAGAAATTAAAGTTTGTATATCTGTGGTTAAACAGAAACTAGTTTTTTAGAGCATTATACTATAGCACAGAGTCTAGATTTTTCTTTAAAAGCTAGACTTAGTTTATAAAAAAAATCAATGAAATTTCAGTAAATTACTCTTTTTTACATATAAATGTGTTCATACCTTTCAGGTATACAAGTCCTTAAGGTAAAAGATTTAAAGGAACATTTTATCTAACTGGTGTTCTCCAAAGTAAAGTTGTCTATAATGATAATTTTAAACTTATAAGGATAACAGATTTTTGTGGGGATTTATTTATATCATTTGATGTTTTGTAACTAAACCTTATGTTACCTTTTACACTGGAATATGGAAATTTAAAGGTATTTTAAAAGATAAGAGGCTGGTCTCTTTAAAGTTTAATATTATAAAACACTTTGCCACTTTTCCACACAAAAGGAAAGTTTAAACCTCTCAGTTTTTCCTTGATTCACATTTTATATGTAATATCATATTGAGTAGCAAACATTCATACAGACTCAGGAAACAATATATTTAAACTTTAAAAAATGATATCTGAAAAAGGAGACAAAGATCAGCTTTAGAACATTTTACCTAAGATTTGTGAAGAGCCCTGCCTTACCTCAGCTAAGGCTCTATCTCCCACCTTACAGCATGTCAGAATTACTTCAAAGTAGGACAGATTTTGATTGATTTAAAGTTATATTCAAATATTAATTTTATTGAAAAGATTACTATGATCTCAAATAGGAGATATAATGTATAACTCAGCCAAGTCAAAATTATATACAAGTTAAATGTTATTACTATTGTTAATTTCACTTTGTATATTCATTATAACTGATGGCTGTTAATGTTTTGCAGAAATAATACTTCAAGAACACACAACCTAAATTAATTTGAGATGTTAAGCCATCATCTATAGACAGATACTAATTAAAAGGGATTAAATTAACTGTAAAAGGGATGGAGTTGTGGCTCAGAAGTAAAGGGCTTGCCTTACATGTATGAGACACTGGGTTAAATCCTCAATATCACATAAAAAATAAATTAAATTAAGGTAGTATATTATGTATAACTATAAATTAATTATTAACTATAGAGTTATGAACTTTAAAGTTAAAGCCAACTACTCTTAGTTTAAGACTGATAAGACTGTCTTGCTGGATGGGTAAGGTCAAGGTGTAAAATTTAGGTTAAAATAAAAGGGCCAAGACAATCAATATTTGGCTCTTGCCCTCTGAGTCACCCTGAACCCAGGAAAAGGGGAAGAGCTTTGTAATTCCAGGCCACATAACCTCCCAATAAGGAAGATTAATGAGACCACTGGAGAATAAAAAGCCAATGAGTGCTCATACTGCAAAAAGGGGAGCATCATTGAGAGGGGGAAACTTCCAAAGGAAGCCATATTGTCAGCATATGACCCATCCTAACATAAATGGCATTAGCAGAGGTAAAATTCTGCTCAAGAATTCCCCAAGAGCGTCCACCAAGAAAACTCATCTGACTCTTACCAATAGATAGGAGCAAGTTCAGTTTGATCAGCTTGAACTTAAACATCTAGCAAAAATAGTTAAAACCAAAGCATAGCCATTCCTAGGGTTTCAAAAAGAAACAACAGACATTTTAATGTAATTTAAGAAGTGCACTTGTGTTAACACACCCCAATAAGTAAGAATGGAGGCAACAGAAGAGAGATTCTTAGGCAACAATGCCTGGTAACTATCAACCAAAACTGCCAGAGCCAGAAGTTTTTAGTCAGTTTTGGCCTTCATATCTTCCTAACCTCCTACATAGGTAAACTTAATCAGTGTTTGCTAGTATAACTATAGCTCTAAGGAACAAAGGGATCTTTACTAAACACAGAGGTTATACCAACAAAGATATTTTACAAAAATCAGATGACATTAACTAACTTAACTAAATGTTGTGTTTACATTCCGGATAACTCTGACAATGTTAAAGATTTATATTCCCTAAAAGGAGCCTTATTAGACTTTGTAAGGCCTTGTTATATGTACAATTTCTCAGGCCTTCAACCTCCTTAATTTCTATCATGATATTCATGGACAGGCTCCAGATGCTATAACTACTATTTTGTATTAATCTTATTTCATCACTCATGTCTTTTGTTTCTCTTATAAAAGTGTCTATCCCCAGGTGAATTTACAACCTGTTCTTCCTGAATCAGATTTTTTCCAGGAACCCCTTGACCCACTCA